>NW_024604100.1:0-2661 GCF_018296145.1 Oncorhynchus tshawytscha | reverse complement strand
GTCTTGGTGCACTATGTAAAGTGAAAGTGAGTCTGATTAACAGCTGTTGCATTTTCACCATTTAGATAAGCATCTTTGTGTCACTCAAAAAGTGGAAGAAATTGCATATACTGCAGCCATAATTTGTAGCACAGATTGTTGGATGAAATACAAACTAAACTTGCTTACTTATTTCAAAGCAAGGGCACATATTTCAGCCTTGTGGGAATAAACGGACAAAGAGTTGACAAAGGCAGTGACAAAAGCTTACAGCACCTGGTATTCCCAGGAAGTCTCCCATCCAAGTACTAACCAGGCCCGACCCTGCTTAGCTTCTGAGATCAGACGAGATCAGACGAGATCAGGCGTACTCAGGCCGGTGTGGTCGTAAGCGGAGGAAGGAATAAGTTCCAGTCATTGTCAGCAGAGAACTGGAAGGAAAGGCGGCCAAAGGAGGTGTTGGCTTTGGGGATGACCAGTGAGATATACCTGCTGGAACGCGTGCTACGGGTGGGTGTTGTTATCGTGACCAGTGAGCTGAGATAAGGCGGAGCTTTACCTAGCATAGACTAAAAAGATGACCTGGAACCAGTGGGTCTGGCGACGAATATGTAGCGAGGGCCAGCCGACTAGAGCATACAGGTCGTAGTGGCCATATCAATACAATTGACCCTTTCTTTACACTGTTCTAATGAAAGTACATTTCCATAATATCATCTAGCTTCCATAAACGTCGAACAAGGCTTGAACCCAGGATTGAACCCATGTGCTTCAGTTTACAAAAACAGATGACTTAGCACATCTATTTCCTTTTTAAAATGTCAACATTCTGGAAAGTACAGTTGTGCAAAAGCTAATTTCACAACTAAATATACTCATCAGAAAATTTGGGGATTATCTTCAGAGCGCATGCATTTCAAGTATTAGCTCTACCGTAGAGGCACATCCCCTTACTATATAATAGCAGGGTTGCCATTTTGAGAAAACTTTTTTTTTCTTCAAAGTGCTCCAGTGAAAGAACCTTCCCATGGTACCAGCTATCTTTCAGTAAGGCACGGATGGGATTTGAACCCATGATCTTCGGTTTACAAGACCGACGCCTTACCGCTTGGCCACCATGCCACTCTATGCTGCAAGATATTTATCAACATTCTGGAAAGTAGTAGTTGTGTAATGTGAATTTGGCACACAAATAACATCTCTGTTTCGTGTGAGAATTTCAACATTCTGGAAAGTAGGAGTTGTGTAATGTGAATTTGGCACACAAATACTCAGTGGAGAACCTTGGGATTGAACCAAGGACCTCATACTAAAATAGCATGCACTCCCCCTCTGAGCTTCGATCCAATTTTATTTGCAGATAAAATGCAATATTAATACAATGTACTTTTTATATACACCACTCCATTGAAACTACAATGAAATGATAGCAGCAATTCTAAATACAAGCAAGTATGGACAGTCATCTAACCCATGAACTTCAGTTTTTGAAAATGATGCAATTGAAGTTGGCAACCATGCCACTTCTGTTACATAAATGTACGAACAGGGATTGAACACATGTTCTTCAGATTACAAGAGCAAATTATTTAGCACGTCTCTGCTTCCTGCTGAGAATTTCAACATTCTGGATTAGCAAATTAACACTGTATTCAGAGTGAAGATATCTAGAACAGCGTAATTACGGCTCCTCCGCTGGTTCGTACGGAACTGCAGGCAAAGAGGCCGTTACAATCAATACACCACTTATATATAGAACAGAAAGTAGGTTGATTCTGGAAGATCGGATCTTTGGATTGGTTCAGCTGGGGTGTAGTCTGTAGTCTTCCGCCATTGGCTCAGTTGTCTGTCCGTCATCGTAGAATCCTCTTCGGGCACACAATGTTCAGCTACAAAGGAGATTATGTGTGTGTGCGCTGGTTTTGGCAATTAGTGTAATGCGGGAGCTATCCTGTAGGGGACCCCATAAGCTTTACTTTGAGTTGTAGCCCTGTATTAACAATAGTTTGGTCACCTGTATAAGAAATAGCATTTCTCTACAAAACCCTCTCTTCACGTCTCACCAGAGACGTGACACAACAACTAGATTCAGACAAAGAGAAACTTCTCCCAAGGGGACTATGAAATAAGGCACGGTATTAAACAGAAATAGATATATATGTATTACCATCATGTTCTCCATAATTCCCATGATTAAAGTGGCTGGAGTAGAGTCAGTGTCATTGACAGTGTGTTGGCAGTAGCCACTCAATGTTAGTGGTGGCTGTTTAACAGTCTGATGGCCTTGAGATAGAAGCTGTTTTTTCAGTCTCTCGGTCCCAGCTTTGATGCACCTGTACTGACCTCGCCTTCTGGATGACAGCGGGGTGAACAGGCAGTGGCTCGGGTGGTTGATGTCCTTGATGATCTTTATGGCCTTCCTGTAGCATCGGGTGGTGTAGGTGTCCTGGAGGGCAGGTAGTTTGCCCCCGGTGATGCGTTGTGCAGACCTCACTACCCTCTGGAGAGCCTTACGGTTGAGGGCGGTGCAGTTGCCATACCAGGCGGTGATACAGCCCGCCAGGATGCTCTCGATTGTGCATCTGTAGAAGTTTGTGAGTGCTTTTGGTGACAAGCCGAATTTCTTCAGCCTCCTGAGGTTGAAGAGGCGCTGCTGCGCCTTCCTCACGATGCTGTCTGTGT
>NW_024604099.1:0-2660 GCF_018296145.1 Oncorhynchus tshawytscha | reverse complement strand
ATTGTGTATATGGTGGTTAACACTACACTGTCTAAATCAAATCAAATCAAAATCAAATCAAATTTTATTTGTCACATACACATGGTTAGCAGATGTTAATGCGAGTGTAGCGAAATGCTTGTGCTTCACCAGTTCCGACAATGCAGTAATAACGAGCAAGTAATCTAACTAACAATTCAAAAACTACTGTCTTATACACAGTGTAAGGGGATAAAGAATATGTACATAAGGATATATGAATGAGTGATGGTACAGAGCAGCATAGGCAAGATACAGTAGATGATATCGAGTACAGTAGATGATATCAGTACAGTATATACATATGAGATAAGTATGTAAACCAAGTGGCATAGTTAAAGTGGCTAGTGATACATGTATTACATAAGGATGCAGTCGACGATATAGAGTACAGTATCAACGTATGCATATGAGATGAACAATGTAGGGTAAGTAACATTATATAAGGTAGCATTGTTTAAAGTGGCTAGTGATATATTTACATCATTTCCCATCAATTCCCATTATTAAAGTGGCTGGAGTAGAGTCAGTGTCATTGACAGTGTGTTGGCAGTAGCCACTCAATGTTAGTGGTGGCTGTTTAACAGTCTGATGGCCTTGAGATAGAAGCTGTTTTCAGTCTCTCGGTCCCAGCTTTGATGCACCTGTACTGACCTCGCCTTCTGGATGGCAGCGGGGTGAACAGGCAGTGGCTCGGGTGGTTGATGTCATGATGATCTTTATGGCCTTCCTGTAGCATCGGGTGGTGTAGGTGTCCTGGAGGGGCAGGTAGTTTGCCCCGGTGATGCGTTGTGCAGACCTCACTGCCCTCTGGAGAGCCTTACGGTTGAGGAGGTGCAGTTGCCATACCAGGCGGTGATACAGCCCGCCAGGATGCTCTCGATTGTGCATCTGTAGAAGTTTGTGATGCTTTTGGTGACAAGCCCGGAATTTCTTCAGCCTCCTGAGGTTGAAGAGGCGCTGCTGCGCCTTCCTCACGATGCTGTCTGTGTGAGTGGACCAATTCAGTTTTGTCTGTGATGTGTATGCCGAGGAACTTAAAACTTGCTACCCTCTCCACTACTGTTCCATCGATGTGGATGGGGTGTTCCCTCTGCTGTTTCCTGAAGGTCCACAATCATCTCCTTAGTTTTGTTGACGTTGAGTGTGAGTTATTTTCCTGACACCACACTCAAGGGCCCTCACCTCCTCCCTGTAGGCCGTCTCGAGTCGTTGTTGGTAATCAAGCCTACCACTGTTGTGTGCGTCCGCAAACTTGATGATTGAGTTGGAGGCGTGCATGGCCACACAGTCGTGGGTGAACAGGGAGTACAGGAGAGGGCTCAGAAGCACCCCCTGTGGGGCCCCCAGTGTTGAGGATCAGCGGGGAGGATGTTGTGCCCTACCCTCACCACCTGGGGGCGGCCCGTCAGGAAGTCCAGTACCCAGTTGCACAGGGCGGGGTCGAGACCAGGGGTCTCGAATTATGAAAACGAAGCTTGGAGGGGTACTATGGTGTTGAATGCCCACGGCTGTAGTCGATGAACAGCATTCTCACATAGGTATTCCTCTTGTCCAGATGGGTTAGGGCAGTGTGCAGTGTGGTTGAGATTGCATCGTCTGTGGGACCTATTTGGGCGGTAAGCAGAATTGGAGTGGATCAAGGGTGTCAGGTAGGGTGGAGGTGATATGGTCCTTGACTAGTCTCAAAGCACTTCATGATGACGGATGTGAGTGCTACGGGGCGGTAGTCGTTTAGCTCAGTTACCTTAGCTTTCTTGGGAACAGGAACAATGGTGGCCCTCTTGAAGCATGTGGGAACAGCAGACTGGTATAGGGTTGATTGAATATGTCCGTAAATACACCGGCCAGCTGGTGCGCATGCTCTGAGGGCGGCTGGGGATACCGTCTGGGCCTGCAGCCTTTGCGCGCGAGGAGTTAACACGTTTAAATGCTTACTCACTTCGGCTGCAGTGAAGGAGAGACCGCATGTTTCCGTTGCAGGCGTGTCAGTGGCACTGTATTGTCCTCAAAGCGGGCAAAAAGTTATTTAGTCTGCCTGGGAGCAAGACTTGTCCTGGTCCCGTGACTGGGCTGGGTTTCTTTCCTATAGTCCGTGATTGACTGTAGACCCCCTGCCACATGCCTCTTGTGTCTGAGCCGTTGAATTGAGATTCTACTTTGTCTCTGTACTGGCGCTTAGCTTGTTTGATAGCCTTGCGGAGGGAATAGCTGCACTGTTTGTATTCAGTCATGTTACCAGACACCTTGCCCTGATTAAAAGCAGTGGTTCGTGCCTTCAGTTTCACACGAATGCTGCCATCAATCCACGGTTTCTGGTTAGGGAATGTTTTTAATCGTTGCTATGGGAACGACATCTTCAACGCACGTTCTAATGAACTCGCACACCGTATCAGCGTATTCGTCAATGTTGTTGTCTGACGCAATACGAAACATCTCCCAGTCCACGTGATGGAAGCAGTCTTGGAGTGTGGAGTCAGCTTGGTCGGACCAGCGTTGGACAGACCTCAGCGTGGGAGCTTCTTGTTTTAGGGTGGTTAAAGGTGGTTAACACTAAACTGTCTATATGGTGGTTAACACTACACTGTCTATAGGGTGGTTAACACTACACTGTCTATAGGGTGGTCAACACTACACTGTCT
>NW_024604098.1:0-2660 GCF_018296145.1 Oncorhynchus tshawytscha | reverse complement strand
ACCTACCCCAGTGTGTTAGTAGTCACCAGGTGAGACAGGTACCTACCCCCAGTGTGTTAGTAGTCACCCAGGTGAGACAGGTACCTACCCCAGTGTGTTAGTAGTCACCCAGGTGAGACAGGTACCTACCCCAGTGTGTTAGTAGTCACCAGGTGAGACAGGTACCTACCCCAGTGTGTTAGTAGTCACCAGGTGAGACAGGTACCTACCCCAGTGTGTTAGTAGTCACCAGGTGAGACAGGTACCTACCCCAGTGTGTTAGTAGTCACCAGGTGAGACAGGTACCTACCCCCAGTGTGTTAGTAGTCACCAGGTGAGACAGGTACCTACCCCAGTGTGTTAGTAGTCACCAGGTGAGACAGGTACCTACCCCAGTGTGTTAGCAGTCACCAGGTGAGACAGGTCTCCTACCCCCAGTGTGTTAGTAGTCTCCAGGTGAGACAGGTACCGACCCTCAATGTGTTAGTAGTCTCCAGGGTGAGACAGCGTACCTACCCCAGTGTGTTAGTAGTCACCAGGTGAGACAGGTACCTACCCCAGTGTGTTAGTAGTCACCAGGTGAGACAGGTACCTACCCCAGTGTGTTAGTAGTCACCAGGTGAGACAGGTACCTACCCCAGTGTGTTAGTAGTCACCAGGGTGAGACAGGTACCTACCCCAGTGTGTTAGTAGTCCCCAGGTGAGACAGGTACCTACCCCAGTGTGTTAGTAGTCACCCAGGTGAGACAGGTACCTACCCCAGTGTGTTAGTAGTCACCCAGGTGAGACAGGTACCTACCCCCAGTGTGTTAGTAGTCACCAGGTGAGACAGGTACCTACCCCCAGTGTGTTAGTAGTCACCAGGTGAGACAGGTACCTACCCCAGTGTGTTAGTAGTCACCCAGGTGAGACAGGTACCTACCCCAGTGTGTTAGTAGTCACCAGGTGAGACAGGTACCTACCCCAGTGTGTTAGTAGTCACCAGGTGAGACAGGTACCTACCCCAGTGTGTTAGTAGTCACCAGGTGAGACAGGTACCTACCCCCAGTGTGTTAGTAGTCACCAGGTGAGACAGGTACCTACCCCAGTGTGTTAGTAGTCACCAGGTGAGACAGGTACCTACCCCCAGTGTGTTAGTAGTCACCAGGTGAGACAGGTACCTACCCCAGTGTGTTAGTAGTCACCCAGGTGAGACAGGTACCTACCCCCAGTGTGTTAGTAGTCACCCAGGTGAGACAGGTACCTACCCCAGTGTGTTAGTAGTCACCCAGGTGAGACAGGTACCTACCCCAGTGTGTTAGTAGTCACCAGGTGAGACAGGTACCTACCCCAGTGTGTTAGTAGTCACCAGGTGAGACAGGTACCTACCCCAGTGTGTTAGTAGTCACCAGGTGAGACAGGTACCTACCCCAGTGTGTTAGTAGTCACCCAGGTGAGACAGGTACCTACCCCAGTGTGTTAGTAGTCACCAGGTGAGACAGGTACCTACCCCAGTGTGTTAGTAGTCACCAGGTGAGACAGGTACCTACCCCAGTGTGTTAGTAGTCACCAGGTGAGACAGGTACCTACCCCAGTGTGTTAGTAGTCACCAGGTGAGACAGGTACCTACCCCAGTGTGTTAGTAGTCACCAGGTGAGACAGGTACCTACCCCCAGTGTGTTAGTAGTCACCAGGTGAGACAGGTACCTACCCCAGTGTGTTAGTAGTCACCCAGGTGAGACAGGTACCTACCCCAGTGTGTTAGTAGTCACCAGGTGAGACAGGTACCTACCCCAGTGTGTTAGTAGTCACCAGGTGAGACAGGTACCTACCCCAGTGTGTTAGTAGTCACCAGGTGAGACAGGTACCTACCCCAGTGTGTTAGTAGTCACCAGGTGAGACAGGTACCCTACCCCAGTGTGTTAGTAGTCACCAGGTGAGACAGTCTCCTACCCCAGTGTGTTAGTAGTCTCCCAGGTGAGACAGGTACCGACCCCAGTGTGTTAGTAGGCACCAGGGTGAGACAGCGTCCCTACCCCAGTGTGTTAGTAGTCCCCCAGGTGAGACAGGTACCTACCCCAGTGTGTTAGTAGTCACCAGGTGAGACAGGTACCTACCCCAGTGTGTTAGTAGTCACCAGGTGAGACAGGTACCTACCCCAGTGTGTTAGTAGTCACCAGGTGAGACAGGTACCCCTACCCCAGTGTGTTAGTAGTCCCCAGGTGAGACAGGTACCTACCCCCAGTGTGTTAGTAGTCACCAGGTGAGACAGGTACCCTACCCCCAGTGTGTTAGTAGTCACCAGGTGAGACAGGTACCTACCCCCAGTGTGTTAGTAGTCCCCAGGTGAGACAGGTACCCTACCCCAGTGTGTTAGTTGTCACCAGGTGAGACAGGTACCTACCCCCAGTGTGTTAGTAGTCACCCAGGTGAGACAGGTACCCTACCCCCAGTGTGTTAGTAGTCACCAGGTGAGACAGGTACCTACCCCAGTGTGTTAGTAGTCACCAGGTGAGACAGGTACCTACCCCAGTGTGTTAGTAGTCACCAGGTGAGACAGGTACCTACCCCCAGTGTGTTAGTAGTCACCAGGTGAGACAGGTACCTACCCCAGTGTGTTAGTAGTCACCCAGGTGAGACAGGTACCTACCCCCAGTGTGTTAGTAGTCACCAGGTGAGACAGGTACCTACCCCAGTGTGTT
>NW_024604097.1:0-2660 GCF_018296145.1 Oncorhynchus tshawytscha | reverse complement strand
CAAATGAACATTGTAGACAGTTTTCAGCAAGTTGCAACATGGAAATACAGAAATAAGCACTTTTCCATAAACAAGCTCTAATTCAAGTTTGATGCACTCTGGATAAAAAAAATGTTTTTGTTATGTTTATTCGAGATGTTATGAAAACACTGCAAACTGTTTTCAGGAAATTGCAACATTGAAATGCAGAAATAAGCACTTTTCCATAAACAAGCTCTAAATCATGTTTGTTGCACTCTGGATGTCCAATTTTAGCTGTGCTGTCTATTTGAGATGAACTGAACATTGTAGATAGTTTTCAGCAAGTTGCAACATGGAAATACAGAAATAAGCACTTTTCCATAAACAAGCTCTAAATCATGTTTGTTGCACTCTGGATGTCCAATTTTAGCTGTGCTGTCTATTTGAGATGAAATGAACATTGTAGACAGTTTTCAGCAAGTTGCAACATGGAAATACAGAAATAAGCACTTTTCCATAAACAAGCTCTAATTCAAGTTTGATGCACTCTGGATAAAAAAATGTTTTTGTTATGTTTATTCGAGATGTTATGAAAACACTGCAAACTGTTTTCAGTAAGTTGCAACATTGAAATGCAGAAATAAGCACTTTTCCATAAACAAGCTCTAAATCATGTTTGTTGCACTCTGGATGTCCAATTTTAGCTGTGCTGTTTATTTGAGATGAACTGAACATTGTAGATAGTTTTCAGCAAGTTGCAACATGGAAATACAGAAATAAGAACTTTTCCATAAACAAGCTCTAATTCAAGTTTGATGCACTCTGGATAAAAAAATGTTTTTGTTATGTTTATTCGAGATGTTATGAAAACACTGCAAACTGTTTTCAGTAAGTTGCAACATTGAAATGCAGAAATAAGCACTTTTCCATAAACAAGCTCTAAATCATGTTTGTTGCACTCTGGATGTCCAATTTTAGCTGTGCTGTCTATTTGAGATGAACTGAACATTGTAGATAGTTTTCAGCAAGTTGCAACATGGAAATACAGAAATAAGCACTTTTCCATAAACAAGCTCTAAATCATGTTTGTTGCACTCTGGATGTCCAATTTTAGCTGTGCTGTCTATTTGAGATGAACTGAACATTGTAGATAGTTTTCAGCAAGTTGCAACATGGAAATACAGAAATAAGCACTTTTCCATAAACAAGCTCTAAATCATGTTTGTTGCACTCTGGATGTCCAATTTTAGCTGTGCTGTCTATTTGAGATGAACTGAACATTGTAGATAGTTTTCAGCAAGTTGCAACATGGAAAGTTGCAACATGGAAATGCAGAAATAAGCACTTTTCCATAAACAAGCTCTAAATCATGTTTGTTGCACTCTGGATGTCCAATTTTAGCTGTGCTGTCTATTTGAGATGAACTGAACATTGTAGATAGTTTTCAGCAAGTTGCAACATGGAAATACAGAAATAAGCACTTTTCCATAAACAAGCTCTAAATCATGTTTGTTGCACTCTGGATGTCAATTTTAGCTGTGCTGTCTATTTGAGATGAAATGAACATTGTAGATAGTTTTCAGCAAGTTGCAACATGGAAATACAGAAATAAGCACTTTTCCATAAACAAGCTCTAATTCAAGTTTGATGCACTCTGGATAAAAAAATGTTTTTGTTATGTTTATTCGAGATGTTATGAAAACACTGCAAACTGTTTTCAGTAAGTTGCAACATGGAAATACAGAAATAAGCAATTTTCCATAAACAAGCTCTAAATCATGTTTGTTGCACTCTGGATGTCCAATTTTAGCTGTGCTGTTTATTTGAGATGAACTGAACATTGTAGATAGTTTTCAGCAAGTTGCAACATGGAAATACAGAAATAAGCACTTTTCCATAAACAAGCTCTAATTCAAGTTTGATGCACTCTGGATAAAAAAAAAAAAAAATGTTTTTGTTATGTTTATTCGAGATGTTATGAAAACACTGCAAACTGTTTTCAGTAAGTTGCAACATGGAAATACAGAAATAAGCACTTTTCCATAAACAAGCTCCATGTTTGTTGCACTCTGGATGTCCAATTTTAGCTGTGCTGTCTATTTGAGATGAACTGAACATTGTAGATAGTTTTCAGCAAGTTGCAACATGGAAATACAGAAATAAGCACTTTTCCATAAACAAGCTCTAAATCATGTTTGTTGCACTCTGGATGTCCAATTTTAGCTGTGCTGTCTATTTGAGATGAAATGAACATTGTAGACAGTTTTCAGCAAGTTGCAACATGGAAATACAGAAATAAGCACTTTTCCATAAACAAGCTCTAATTCAAGTTTGATGCACTCTGGATAAAAAAAATGTTTTTGTTATGTTTATTCGAGATGTTATGAAAACACTGCAAACTGTTTTCAGTAAGTTGCAACATTGAAATGCAGAAATAAGCACTTTTCCATAAACAAGCTCTAAATCATGTTTGTTGCACTCTGGATGTCCAATTTTAGCTGTGCTGTTTATTTGAGATGAACTGAACATTGTAGATAGTTTTCAGCAAGTTGCAACATGGAAATACAGAAATAAGAACTTTTCCATAAACAAGCTCTAATTCAAGTTTGATGCACTCTGGATAAAAAAAATGTTTTTGTTATGTTTATTCGAGATGTTATGAAAACACTGCAAACTGTTTTCAGGAAGTTGCAACATTG
>NW_024604096.1:0-2657 GCF_018296145.1 Oncorhynchus tshawytscha | reverse complement strand
GTCATAATATAATAGAGACAGTAGATCTAGCTGGTCTGTCATAATATAATAGAGACAGTAGATCTAGCTGGTCTGTCATAATATAATAGAGACAGTAGATCTAGCTGGTCTGTCATAATATAATAGAGACAGTAGATCTAGCTGGTCTGTCATAATATAATAGAGACAGTAGATCTAGCTGGTCTGTCATAGTACTATAGAGACATTAGATCTAGCTGGTCTGTCATAATATAATAGAGACAGTAGATCTAGCTGGTCTGTCATAATATAATAGAGACAGTAGATCTAGCTGGTCTGTCATAATATAATAGAGACAGTAGATCTAGCTGGTCTGTCATAATATAATAGAGACAGTAGATCTAGCTGGTCTGTCATAATATAATAGAGACAGTAGATCTACCTGGTCTGTAATAATATAATAGAGACAGTAGATCTAGCTGGTCTGTCATAATATAATAGAGACAGTAGATCTAGCTGGTCTGTCATAATATAATAGAGACAGTAGATCTAGCTGGTCTGTCATAATATAATAGAGACAGTAGATCTAGCTGGTCTGTCATAATATAATAGAGACAGTAGATCTAGCTGGTCTGTCATAATATAATAGAGACAGTAGATCTAGCTGGTCTGTCATAATATAATAGAGACAGTAGATCTAGCTGGTCTGTCATAATATAATAGAGACAGTAGATCTAGCTGGTCTGTCATAATATAATAGAGACAGTAGATCTAGCTGGTCTGTCATAATATAATAGAGACAGTAGATCTGAGCTGGTCTGTCATAATATAATAGAGACAGTAGATCTAGCTGGTCTGTCATAATATAATAGAGACAGTAGATTTAGCTGGTCTGTCATAATATAATAGAGACATTAGATCTACCTGGTCTGTCATAATATAATAGAGACAGTAGATCTAGCTGGTCTGTCATAATATAATAGAGACAGTAGATCTAGCTGGTCTGTCATAATATAATAGAGACAGTAGATCTAGCTGGTCTGTCATAATATAATAGAGACAGTAGATCTAGCTGGTCTGTCATATAATAATAGAGACAGTAGATCTAGCTGGTCTGTCATAATATAATAGAGACAGTAGATCTAGCTGGTCTGTCATAATATAATAGAGACAGTAGATCTAGCTGGTCTGTCATAATATAATAGAGACAGTAGATCTAGCTGGTCTGTCATAATATAATAGAGACAGTAGATCTAGCTGGTCTGTCATAATATAATAGAGACAGTAGATCTAGCTGGTCTGTCATAATATAATAGAGACAGTAGATCTAGCTGGTCTGTCATAATATAATAGAGACAGTAGATCTAGCTGGTCTGTCATAATATAATAGAGACAGTAGATCTAGCTGGTCTGTCATAATATAATAGAGACAGTAGATCTAGCTGGTCTGTCATAATATAATAGAGACAGTAGATCTAGCTGGTCTGTCATAATATAATAGAGACAGTAGATCTAGCTGGTCTGTCATAATATAATAGAGACAGTAGATCTAGCTGGTCTGTCATAATATAATAGAGACAGTAGATCTAGCTGGTCTGTCATAATATAATAGAGACAGTAGATCTAGCTGGTCTGTCATAATATAATAGAGACAGTAGATCTAGCTGGTCTGTCATAATATAATAGAGACAGTAGATCTAGCTGGTCTGTCATAATATAATAGAGACAGTAGATCTAGCTGGTCTGTCATAATATAATAGAGACAGTAGATCTAGCTGGTCTGTCATATATATAATAGAGACAGTAGATCTAGCTCATCTGTCATAATATAATAGAGGCAGTAGATCTAGTTGGTCTGTCATAATATAATAGAGCTATTAGATCTAGCTGGTCTGTCATAATATAATAGAAAGTAGATCTAGCTCATCTGTCATAATACAATAGAGACAGTAGATCTAGCTCGTCTGTCATAATCAATAGAGAGAGTAGAGCTAGCTGGTCTGTCATAATAGAATAGAGACAGTAGATCTAGCTGGTCTATCATATAATAACAGAGACAGTAAATCTAGCTCATCTGTCATAATATAATAGAGACAGTAGATCGAGCTGGTCTGTCATAATATAATAGAGACAGTAGATCTAGCTGGTCTGTCATAGTACTATAGAGACATTAAATCTAGCTGGTCTGTCTGTATAATGAGAGTAGATCTAGCTGGTCTATCATATTATAATAGAGACAGTAGATCTAGCTGGTCTGTCATAATATAATAGAGAAAGTAGATCTAGCTCATCTGTCATAATACAATAGAGGCAGTAGATCTAGTTGGTCTGTCATAATATAATAGAGCTAGTAGATCTAGCTGGTCTGTCATAATATAATAGAGGCAGTAGATCTAGTTGGTCTGTTATAATATAATAGAGATAGTAGATCTAGCTGGTCTGTCATAATCAATAGAGATAGTAGATCTAGCTGGTCTGTCATAATACAATAGAGAGAGTAGAGCTAGCTGGTCTGTCATAATATAATAGAGACAGTAGATCTAGCTGGTCTATCATATAATAACAGAGACAGTAAATCTAGCTCATCTGTCATAATATAATAGAGACAGTAGATCGAGCTGGTCTGTCATAATATAATAGAGACAGAAGATATAGCTGGTCTGTCATAATATAATAGAGACATTAGATCTACCTGGTCT
>NW_024604095.1:0-2650 GCF_018296145.1 Oncorhynchus tshawytscha | reverse complement strand
TCTTGTAGTCATAGCAGATAATATTCACATTTTTGGTGACTTTAATATTCACATGGAAAAGTCCACAGACCCACTCCAAAAGGCTTTCGGAGCCATCATTGACTCAGTGGGTTTTGTCCAACATGTCTCTGGACCTACTCACTGTCACAGTCATGCTCTGGACCTAGTTTTGTCCCATGGAATAAATGTTGTGGATCTTAATGTTTTTCCTCATAATCCTGGACTATCGGATCACCATTTTATTACGTTTGCAATTGCAACAAATAATCTGCTCAGACCCCAACCAATAAACATCAAAAGTCGTGCTATAAATTCACAGACAACACAAAGATTCCTTGATGTCCTTCCAGACTCCCTCTGTCTACCCAAGGATGTCAGAGGACAGAAATCAGTTAACCACCTAACTGAGGAACTCAATTTAACCTTGCGCAATACCCTAGATGCAGTTGCAACCCTAAAAACTAAAAACATTTCTCATAAGAAACTAGCTCCCTGGTACACAGAAAATACCCGAGCTCTGAAGCCTCCGGTCCCATCCAACATGTATACTATCAGCCATCTGCCTCCGTCCCATCCAACATGTATACTATCAGCCATCTGCCTCCGTCCCATCCAACATGTATACTATCAGCCATCTGCCTCCGTCCCATCCAACATGTATACTATCAGCCATCTGCCTCCGTCCCATCCAACATGTATACTATCAGCCATCTGCCTCCGTCCCATCCAACATGTATACTATCAGCCATCTGCCTCCGTCCCATCCAACATGTATACTATCAGCCATCTGCCTCCGTCCCATCCAACATGTATACTATCAGCCATCTGCCTCCGTCCCATCCAACATGTATACCATCAGCCAACTGCCTCCGTCACAAGCAACATGCAGCCTGCGACCCCCTCCCCCTGATTCTCTGTCTCCAGTATTTCCTGCTGAGGCTGCTGTGGCCACCGTATCCAAGGAAAACAGTCCTTTCCTGGCCGTCTGCTGGAGGCGACCAATGCCAGCACAGCCGGTGTCCAGCGTCAGTGTTGTTTCATCCAGGGAGTTCTCGTCATCACCAAGTCCCAGACTCTACAGCCAATAAACTACAGGAGGAGACAGCAGGGTGTGTTCACTAGGAACCAAACAGAGCCAAACAGTACGAAACGGAACCAAACAGGGAGGGACCTAGATAAATTAGTCCAATAGAAAATCTTGTTTTCTTTGCAAAACTTTTTCCGTTTGGAGTAAACTATTTCCGTTGCAAAGCGTTTTGGACTAATGATTACGGATTCGTCGACATCCATTGCGACATGCTGCTACAAAACGTACTGAATGGGAGGCTTCAGCAGAAAGCCCCATATGTACTGGAAGCCAAGGAGGGCAAGCGGCATCCAGGACAGAGAATGCATAGACCTTTAATAACCCTGTCAGTCCCACGCCAGAATCTGCATATTTGAGGGCGTGTACAACCCTCATGTTTAGTGTTTCACCATTTCCTTTTCAGAGGACACACTTTTATCCAACGCGTCTTACCTGACAGTGAATGCATAGACTTTTAAGTGCATTTCATCCCTGCAGGAGTCGAACCCACAGCCTGCAGATGCTGAGCCACACAGGACCGAATACTGTAATGTGTAACAGACCATGTAACCCACTACCCCTCAAAGCACCCTTACAGCCGTTCACTGTACATTTTCTCTTTCGGACGGGCCTCTATAAAACCACGTTTGTCTCCTGCATGTGTAACTCTGCTCTGCTTTTGGTTCTGAGACTGAGACAGGGTGTTCTTTGTGAATCAGTTGACCATTGAAAACAAACAGTCAGTCCGTCTCCAGAGACACAAACAGACACACACACACGACTGATCATCCATCACATCAACTTTATAGTTTAACCATGTTTAAGGATATACATACAGATTATAAATGTTTTATGATTTAATAAAATGATGTTATTGATGTTTAAAATAAAACATTTTCCTTTACATAAGTCCTGTTGTACTTGTGGTGACCTTTTATCCATGGAGGAAAAGTGGCCTGTGTTTTCAGGACAGATGCAGTACATAAGACCTACATAGAATGTGAATAATGACATTAAGGGCACGTCTCAAATGGCACCATATTCCCTGTATAGTGCACTACTTTTGACCAGGGTCCATCACCATGTAGGAAATAGGGTTCTATTTGGGATACAGTAAGTTTAGGGAAGTTATTGCTGGAACACCTATTGTATTGTAATTGCAGTTGATTTCAGCATGCGTTGCTGTGCCAACACATTTTAGGCCATACCACTGTCTTCCTTTAATAACAGCTTCCTGTCTGTCAGTGGTTAGTGGTTATTATCAGACCTGGGTCACGTATTCATTAGGAGACACCATAGTCAAATGTTTGGCAATGAAAACATGTTATTCTTATTGGACAGGTACAGTTAGTCACTCTCTGTTTGGGTTTGCTTTCTTCCGTTTGGTGCCTAATGAATAAAACCCAAATCATTTAGCTGTTGGTTGAGCTTGCCTGGATTAATGGAACCAATAGAATAGCCCCAAACATTCAAAGTATTTAACAGATTTCAAATAGGTTTTAAACCCAGGTGTGGTTATTCATTATTTTTTAAAGCATCCAGAGACATTATTAAGATACATCCAATATGTTAATCAGTGATATA
>NW_024604094.1:0-2648 GCF_018296145.1 Oncorhynchus tshawytscha | reverse complement strand
AGTCATTGCACTATGTTGAGCTATGTGTCTGGTATTTGAAAGAGTTACTTTGTGAGTTTTTCAATATGGTTCTTAATGGATTCAGTGCCGTGCTGGTTTCAATTGCATGCAAAGACGGAACCCCCCCCTGCCGGGTTCAGCCAACAGGGGGTGCACTCACCCCCCTCTAATAAAACTGATTGTGTATAGGCTGTTAACCTCAACTCAAGAGGTGATTCACTCAGTCTTTCAACTATTGTTAAATGATAGAATGCTTATTTTACACAACATTTCAAGATAGTAGTTCGTTAAGTCTGATCCTTTCATGTTTTGATGTATATTTATTTGATTAATTTTCACAATTTGGTTCAGGATTAATTCTGGGCCTACTTTTTGGTCTTGGAAGAAAATGGCTGCCTGCTAACATTATAAACATTTCAAGATAGCAGTTGCTTCAGTCTGATCATCTCATGTACTGCTGGAACTATATTTGGATCATTTTCACGTTTTCATAACATATATATATATTTTTTTTACAAATTCCAGTGTCTCAGTCATTGCACTATGTTGAGCTATGTGTCTGGTATTTGAAAGAGTTACTTTGTGAGTTTTTCAATATGGTTCTTAATGGATTCAGTGCCGTGCTGGTTTCAATTGCATGCAAAGACGGAACCCCCCCCTGCCGGGTTCAGCCAACAGGGGGTGCACTCACCCCCCTCTAATAAAACTGATTGTGTATAGGCTGTTAACCTCAACTCAAGAGGTGATTCACTCAGTCTTTCAACTATTGTTAAATGATAGAATGCTTATTTTACACAACATTTCAAGATAGTAGTTCGTTAAGTCTGATCCTTTCATGTTTTGATGTATATTTATTTGATTAATTTTCACAATTTGGTTCAGGATTAATTCTGGGCCTACTTTTTGGTCTTGGAAGAAAATGGCTGCCTGCTAACATTATAAACATTTCAAGATAGCAGTTGCTTCAGTCTGATCATCTCATGTACTGCTGGAACTATATTTGGATCATTTTCACGTTTTCATAACATATATATATATTTTTTTACAAATTCCAGTGTCTCAGTCATTGCACTATGTTGAGCTATGTGTCTGGTATTTGAAAGAGTTACTTTGTGAGTTTTTCAATATGGTTCTTAATGGATTCAGTGCCGTGCTGGGTTCAATTGCATGCTAAGCTGAACCCCCTGCCAGGTTCAGCCAACAGGGCACTCACCCCCTCTAATAAAACTGACTGTGTATAGGCTGTTAACCTCAACTCAAGAGGTGATTCACTCAGTCTTTCAACTATTGTTAAATGATATAATGCTTATTTTACACAACATTTCAAGATAGTAGTTCGTTAAGTCTGATCCTTTCATGTTTTGATGTATATTTATTTGATTAATTTTCACAATTTGGTTCAGGATTAATTCTGGGCCTACTTTTTGGTCTTGGAAGAAAATGGCTGCCTGCTAACATTATAAACATTCAAGATAGCGATTGCTTCAGTCTGATCATCTCATGTACTGCTGGAACTATATTTGGATCATTTTCACATTTTCATAACATATATATATATTATTTTTTTTACAAATTCCAGTGTCTCAGTCATTGCACTATGTTGAGCTATGTGTCTGGTATTTGAAAGAGGGGACACTTTGTGAGTTTTCAATATGGTTCTTAATGGATTCAGTGCCGTGCTGGTTTCAATTGCATGCAAAGACGGAACCCCCCCCTGCCGGGTTCAGCCAACAGGGGGTGCACTCACCCCCTCTAATAAAACTGATTGTGTATAGGCTGTTAACCTCAACTCAAGAGGTGATTCACTCAGTCTTTCAACTATTGTTAAATGATAGAATGCTTATTTTACACAACATTTCAAGATAGTAGTTCGTTAAGTCTGATCCTTTCATGTTTTGATGTATATTTATTTGATTAATTTTCACAATTTGGTTCAGGATTAATTCTGGGCCTACTTTTTGGTCTTGGAAGAAAATGGCTGCCTGCTAACATTATAAACATTTCAAGATAGCAGTTGCTTCAGTCTGATCATCTCATGTACTGCTGGAACTATATTTGGATCATTTTCACGTTTTCATAACATATATATATATATTTTTTTACAAATTCCAGTGTCTCAGTCATTGCACTATGTTGAGCTATGTGTCTGGTATTTGAAAGAGTTACTTTGTGAGTTTTTTCAATATGGTTCTTAATGGATTCAGTGCCGTGCTGGTTTCAATTGCATGCAAAGACGGAACCCCCCCTGCCGAGTTCAGCCAGCAGGGATGCCACTCACCCCCTCTAATAAAACTGATTGTGTATAGGCTGTTAACCTCAACTCAAGAGGTGATTCACTCAGAATCTTTCAACTATTGTTAAATGATGGAATGCTTATTTTACACAACATTTCAAGATAGTAGTTGTTAAATCTGATCCTTTCATGTTTTGATGTATATTTATTTGATTAATTTTCACAATTTGGTTCAGGATTAATTCTGGGCCTACTTTTTGGTCTTGAAGAAAATGGCTGCCTGCTAAACATTATAAACATTTCAAGATAGCAGTTGCTTCAGTCTGATCATCTCATGTACTGCTGGAACTATATTTGGATCATTTTCACGTTTTCATAACATATATATATTTTTTTTTACAAATTCCAGTGTCTC
>NW_024604093.1:0-2647 GCF_018296145.1 Oncorhynchus tshawytscha | reverse complement strand
CCTAGCTGGTCTGTCATAATATAATAGAGAGAGTAGATCTAGCTGGTCTGTCATAATATAATTGAGACAGTAGATCTTGCTGGTCTGTCAAAATATAATAGAGCCAGTAGATCTAGCTGGTCTGTCATATTATAATAGAGACATTAGATCTAGCTGGTCTGTCATAATATAATAGAGACAGTAGATCTAGCTGGTCTGTCATAATATATTAGAGACATTAGATCTAGCTGGTCTGTCATATTATAATAGAGACAGAAGATCTAGCTGGTCTGTCATATTGTAATAGAGACAGTAGATCTAGCTGGTCTGTCATAATATAATAGATCTAGCTGGTCTGTCATAGATAACAGTAGATCTAGCTGGTCTGTCATAATATAATAGAGACAGTAGATCTAGCTGGTCTGTCATAATATAATAGAGACAGTAGATCTAGCTGGTCTGTCATAATATAATAGAGACAGTAGATCTAGCTGGTCTGTCATAATATAATAGAGACAGTAGATCTAGCTGGTCTGTCATAATATAATAGAGACAGTAGATCTAGCTGGTCTGTCATAATATAATAGAGACAGTAGATCTAGCTGGTCTGTCATAATATAGAGACAGTAGATCTAGCTGGTCTGTCATAATATAATAGAGACAGTAGATCTAGCTGGTCTGTCATATTATAATAGAGACAGTAGATCTAGCTGGTCTGTCATAATATAATAGAGACAGTAGATCTAGCTGGTCTGTCATAATATAGAGACAGTAGATCTAGCTGGTCTGTCATAATATAATAGAGACAGTAGATCTAGCTGGTCTGTCATAATATAATAGAGACATTAGATTTAGCTGGTCCGTCATAATATAATAGAGACAGTAGATCTAGCTGGTCTGTCATAATATAATAGAGACAGTAGATCTAGCTGGTCTGTCATAATATAATAGAGACAGTAGATCTAGCTGGTCTGTCATAATATAATAGAGACAGTAGATCTAGCTGGTCTGTCATAAATATAATAGAGACAGTAGATCTAGCTGGTCTGTCATATATAATAGAGACAGTAGATCTAGCTGGTCTGTCATAATATAATAGAGACAGTAGATCTAGTTCTAGCTGGTCTGTCATAATATAATAGAGACAGTAGATCTAGCTGGTCTGTCATAATATAATAGAGACAGTAGATCTAGCTGGTCTGTCATAATATAATAGAGACAGTAGATCTAGCTGGTCTGTCATAATATAATAGAGACAGTAGATCTAGCTGGTCTGTCATAATATAATAGAGACAGTAGATCTAGCTGGTCTGTCATAATATAACAGAGACAGTAGTCTCTAATATAATAGAGACAGTAGATCTAGCTGTCATAATAATAGAGACAGTAGATCTAGCTGGTCTGTCATAATATAATAGAGACAGTAGATCTAGCTGGTCTGTCATAATATAATAGAGACAGTAGATCTAGCTGGTCTGTCATAATATCATAGAGACAGTAGATCTAGCTGGTCTGTCATATTATAATAGAGACAGTAGATCTAGCTGGTCTGTCATAATATAATAGAGACAGTAGATCTAGCTGGTCTGTCATAATATAATAGAGACAGTAGATCTAGCTGGTCTGTCATAATATAATAGAGACAGTAGATCTAGCTGGTCTGTCATAATATAATAGAGACAGTAGATCTAGCTGGTCTGTCATAATATAATAGAGACAGTAGATAATAGTGGTCTGTCATAATACAACAGACACAGTAGATCTAGCTGGTCTGTCATAATATAATAGAGACAGTAGATCTAGCAGCTCTGTCATATTATAATAGAGACAGTAGATCTAGCTGGTCTGTCATATTACAATAGAGACAGTAGATCTAGCTGGTCTGTCATAATACAATAGAGACAGTAGATCTAGCTGGTCTGTCATAATACAACAGACACAGTAGATCTAGCTGGTCTGTCATAATATAATAGAGACAGTAGATCTAGCTGGTCTGTCATAATATAATAGAGACAGTAGATCTAGCTGGTCTGTCATAATATAATAGAGACAGTAGATCTAGCTGGTCTGTCATAATATAATAGAGACAGTAGATCTAGCAGGTCTGTCATATTATAATAGAGACAGTAGATCTAGCTGGTCTGTCATAATATAATAGAGACAGTAGATCTAGCTGGTCTGTCATAATATAATAGAGACAGTAGATCTAGCTGGTCTGTCATAATATAATAGAGACAGTAGATCTAGCTGGTCTGTCATAATATAATAGAGACAGTAGATCTAGCTGGTCTGTCATAATATAATAGAGACAGTAGATATAGCAGGTCTGTCATAATATAATAGAGACAGTAGATCTAGCTGGTCTGTCATAATATAATAGAGACAGTAGATCTAGCTGGTCTGTCATAATATAATAGAGACAGTAGATCTAGCTGGTCTGTCATAATAATAGAGACAGTAGATCTAGCTGGTCTGTCATAATATAATAGAGACAGTAGATCTGGTCTGTCATAATATAATAGAGACAGTAGATCTAGTTGGTCTGTCATATTATAATAGAGACAGTAGATCTAGCTGGTCTGTCATATTATAATAGAGACAGTAGATCTAGCTGGTCTGTCATAATATAATAGAGACAGTAGATCTAGCTGGTCTGTCATAATATAAC
>NW_024604092.1:0-2646 GCF_018296145.1 Oncorhynchus tshawytscha | reverse complement strand
TTCGCCAAAATATGACATATACACGCAGGACTTTAGGGCCCCATAATGCAATTCTTCAGGAAATGGGCGTGGCTTCAACGTTTTCAGATTTGAAGAAAATGGGGAATATATATCTTTCCAGCAGTATGCATCGGTATGTTAACTAGCTACCTAACGTTAGTTGGCTACTTATACATCAAACCTGCCAGTTTAGTAACTATATTCTAACTAACTACCCAATGTTTATTGACTTGATTAGAGAGCAGAATACCTGATGAATTTAATAACGCTCAACACCCATTGAATATTGAACATATAATTTGTTGCCAGCAGCACAGTTACTCACCAACGCTCTGGATCACATGAAAACAGCCTAACCAGCTCTGCTAGGGCAAGTAAAATGGTAAGAGTGAGGTTTTCTCTGATTTGTGTCTAGCAAGCTATCCAACGTTAGCCAGTTAGCTTGGGTGCTTTACTGTCATTGCGAGGTCAGAACGCTTGGATCAACCCTACTCCTCAGCCATATAGTATTAGTTTACAAACAGTGGCGTTATACGAGCTTATGTTTTGGTTTCTGGTGGGGTAATACGGTTGAAACATTTGAGGCACATATAAGTTATATTCTTCAAGAATCAATGGTTATATAGTAAATGGGTCTTTCTATAACTGCCAGTGTAGATTTCCTGTTGGGGTCAAATTGTTAGAGCTGTTAAGTCATTGTATAATATTCTGGCAATTCTTTTCATGCCATTACATTAAAGGCAAAAGATTGTCTTTTCTTAGCAAGGTGTTGCTCAAATAATGTTAGCTGCTAATCGCTAGTTAGCGGGCTAGCTAGCTTGCTAAATGTATTAAGAGTCAGAGCAAACATAGCTAGCTAATACTGCCTGGTACCAGTGCTGTTGTAGGCCTAGATAAGCATGTTTGTGCAGCGGTATCTTATCAGAGAGGAGTAAGCGAACAATGAAGATGTTGGCTAGGTAGCAGGCTACATGAAGTAAGAACCAAATGTAATGTAACATCAAATTAGGATTCAACTGGAAAAAATGACCAACACTTTGGTTCCAACACCATGTCTTTTTCTCTGAGGTTTATAGTCAGACTACACTCATCAGGTGTATTGCTGCCACCTACTGTACGGGGTTGTAAAAAATAACCAAAACGCAATAAAAAAATGGGATTATCAAATCATACTAATTACGTAAAATAAACACTAACCAAATTCACTCCAATACCCTGAATTTCAAACAAAAATGGTACTATTCAGATCCCTACACAGGTTCAGGAACCTGGGAGGGAGACCTTCTTCATTCAGTGCTCCCTGTAACATTTTGTCTGAAGTCCTGGAGATTCAGAAATCTGTTTGCCGCCTTCACATCGAGCTTCCTAGATGTTTTAATAGAGCAATTTATTAAAGCAATTTATCACTGCAGCATTGAGGGCAATGCAAATGCAATTTTGGAAATGGGTAGTTTTGGAGGAAGGTTACAAATAATTTTAATGCCATTTATCACTTGCTCAATAAAGACAAAGTCCACCTCTTTCACTATTTGTCTGTTGGGATCCTTCTCCTGCATGGCTTCACTGCAGACTGTGGGACATGAACTACCTTCTCCTCTCTACTCCTTCGGCTATTTTCACTGCCTCCACATAGAACACCTGCTGGATGGGCCTGATCATCCTAGCTACTATGACCTCCTTCATCCTTACAGGGCACTCCGGGAACTCGGGAACGTGATTCCCATCACAATTCCAACATCCTTCATCTGACTATGACATATTTATTCCTTCGACAAGCACTTGCCACATGTCCAAACTGCAGCGGCAATATATTAAAGGTGCTGCACATTCTATTCCAAATCTAGAATTAGAATAGTCTTTGTTTCCATGATTTCAACAGTTCACCAGTTAACTAAGCGATGTGGACGCCAAGGATGTGGATACCAAGGAACTTGAAGCTCTCAACCTGCTCCACTACAACCCCTTCGATGAGAATGGGGGCGTGCTCAGTGTTTAGTTCCAGGGTCCTTCGCTTAGTGATGCGCTTTGAAGGACTATGGTGTTGACGCTGAGCTGTAGTCAATGAACAGCATTCTCACATAGGTGTTCCTTTTGTCCAGGTGGGAAAGGGCAGTGTGGAGTGCAATAGAGATTGCATCATCTGTGGATCTGTTGGGGCGGTATGCAAATTGGAGTGGGTCTAGGGTTTCTGGGAAAATGGTGTTGATATGAGCCATGACCAGCCTTTCAAAGCACTTCATGGCTACAGACGTGCGTGCTATGAGTCTGTAGTCATTTAGGCAGGTTGCCTTAGTCCCTGTGCCCAAGAACACTATGGTGGTCTGAAACATGTTGGTATTACAGACTCAGACAGGGGATGAAAATGTCAGTGAAGACCCTTGCCAGTTGGTCAGCGCATGCTTGGAGTACACGTCCTGGTAATCCGTCTGGCCCTGCGGCCTTGTGAATGTTAACCTGTTTAAAGGTCTTACTCACATCGGCTGCGGCGAGTGTGATCACAAAGTCGTCCGAAACAGCTGATGCTCTCGTGCATGTTTCAGTGTTACTTACCTCGAGGCGAGCACAGAAGTTATTTAGCTCGTCTTGGTCAGATATACTTGGAAGTGTAGTGTCAGTGTTTGTTGCTGGTATGACATGCCTACGTTT
>NW_024604091.1:0-2644 GCF_018296145.1 Oncorhynchus tshawytscha | reverse complement strand
AATATAATAGAGACAGTAGATCTAGCTGGTCTGTCATAATATAATAGAGACAGTAGATATAGCTGGTCTGTCATAATATAATAGAGACAGTATATCCACCTGGTCTGTCATAATATAATAGAGACAGTAGATCTAGCTGGTCTGTCATAATATAATAGAGACAGTAGATCTAGCTGGTCTGTCAATATAATAGAGATAATAGATCTAGCTGGTCTGTCATAATATAATAGAGGCAGTAGATCTAGCTGGTCTGTCATAAAATAGAGACAGTAGATCTAGCTGGTTTGTCATAATATAATAGAGATGGTAGATCTAGCTGGTCTCTCATAATATAATAGAGACAGTAGATCTAGCTGGTCTGTCATAATATAATAGAGACAGTAGAATAAGCTGGTCTGTCATAATATAATGGAGACAGTAGATCTAGCTGGTCTGTCATAATATAATAGAGACAGTAGATCTAGCTGATCTGTCATAATATAATAGAGACAGTAGATCTAGCTGGTCTGTCATAATATAATAGAGACAGTAGATCTAGCTGGTCTGTCATAATATAATAGAGACAGTAGATCTAGCTGGTCTGTCATAATATAATAGAGACAGTAGATCTAGCTGGTCTGTCATAATATAATAGAGACAGTAGATCTAGCTGGTCTGTCATAATATAATAGAGACAGTAGATCTAGCTGGTCTGTCATAATATAATAGAGACAGTAGATCTAGCTGGTCTGTCATAAATATAATAGAGACAGTAGATCTAGCTGGTTTGTCATAATATAATAGAGATGGTAGATCTAGCTGGTCTGTCATAATATAATAGAGACAGTAGATCTAGCTGGTCTGTCATAATATAATAGAGACAGTAGAATAAGCTGGTCTGTCATAATATAATAGAGACAGTAGATCTAGCTGGTCTGTCATAATATAATAGAGACAGTAGATCTAGCTGATCTGTCATAATATAATAGAGACAGTATATCTATCTGGTCTGTCATAATATAATATAGACAGTAGATACAGCTGGTCTGTCATAATATAATAGAGACAGTATACCTACCTGGTCTGTCATAATATAATAGAGGCAGTAGATCTAGCTGGTCTGTCATAAAATAGAGACAGTAGATCCAGCTGGTTTGTCATAATATAATAGAGATGGTAGATCTAGCTGGTCTGTCATAATATGATAGCGACAGTAGATCTAGCTGGTCTGTCATAATATAATAGAGACAGTAGATCTAGCTGGTCTGTCATAATATAATAGAGACAGTAGATCTAGCTGGTCTGTCATAATATAATAGAGACAGTAGATCTAGCTGGTCTGTCATAATATAATAGAGACAGTAGATAGATAATAGCTGGTCTGTCATAATATAATAGAGACAGTAGATCTAGCTGGTCTGTCATAATATAATAGAGACAGTAGATCTAGCTGGTCTGTCATAATATAATAGAGACAGTAGATCTAGCTGGTCTGTCATAGTACAAAAGAGACAGTAGATCTAGCTGGTCTGTCATAAAATAATAGAGACAGTAGATCTAGCTGGTCTGTCATAATATAATAGAGATGGTAGATCTAGCTGGTCTGTCATAATATAATAGAGACAGTAGATTTGGCTGGTCTGTCATAATATAATAGAGACAGTAGATCTACCTGGTCTGTCAAAATATAATAGAGACAGTAGATCTAGCTGGTCTGTCAAAATATAATAGAGACAGTAGATCTAGATGGTCTGTCATAATAGAGACAGTAGATCTAGCTGGTCTGTCATTATATAATAGAGACAGTAGAGCTAGATGGTATGTCATATTATAATAGAGACAGTAGATCTAGCTGGTCTGTCATAATATAATAGAGACAGTAGATCTAGCCTGTCTGCCATTATATAATAGAGACAGTAGATCTAGCTGGTCTGCCATAATATAATAGAGACAATAGATCTAGCTGGTCTGTCATAATATAATAGAGACAGTAGATCTAGCTGGTCTGTCATAATATAATAGAGACAGTAGATGTAGCTGGTCTGTCATAATATAATAGAGACAGTAGATCTAGCTGGTCTGTCATAATATAATAGAGACAGTAGATCTAGCTGGTCTGTCATAATATAATAGAGACAGTAGAATAAGCTGGTCTGTCATAATATAATGGAGACAGTAGATCTAGCTGGTCTGTCATAATATAATAGAGACAGTAGATCTAGCTGGTCTGTCATAATATAATAGAGACAGTAGATATAATATAATAGAGACATAGAGACAGTAGATCTAGCTGGTTTGTCATAATATAATAGAGATGGTAGATCTACCTGGTCTGTCATAATATAATAGAGACAGTAGATATACCTGGTCTGTCATAATATAATAGAGACAGTAGATCTAGCTGGTCTGTCATAATATAATAGAGACAGTTGATGTACCTGGTCTGTCAAAATATAATAGAGACAGTAGATCTAGCTGGTCTGTCATAATATAATAGAGACAGTAGATCTAGCTGGTCTGTCATAATATAATAGAGACAGTAGATCTAGCTGGTCTGCCATAATATAATAGAGACAGTTGATCTACCTGGTCTGTCAAAATATAATAGAGACAGTAGATCTAGCTGGTCTGTCATAATATAATAGAGACAGTAGATGTACCTGGT
>NW_024604090.1:0-2643 GCF_018296145.1 Oncorhynchus tshawytscha | reverse complement strand
GGTCTCTGCAATGGGAGACGTTGGGCTGGTATAGAGGCAAGAGGAGGAAGGGAGAGACCCTCTGATCTAAATATAAGTCTCTGCTATGGGGACGTTGAGCTGGTATAGAGGCAAGAGGAGGAGAGGAGAGACCTCTGATCTAAATATAGGTCTCTGCTATGGGGACGTTGGGCTGGTATAGAGGCAAGAGGAGGAGAGGAGAGACCCTCTGATCTAAATATAGGTCTCTGCAATGGGGACGTTGGGCTGGTATAGAGGCAAGAGGAGGAGAGGAGAGACCCTCTGATCTAAATATAAGTCTCTGCAATGGGGACGTTGGGCTGGTATAGAGGCAAGAGGAGGAGAGGAGAGACCCTCTGATCTAAATATAGGTCTCTGCTATGGGGACGTTGGGCTGGTATAGAGGCAAGGAGGAGAGGGAAGACCCTCTGATCTAAATATAGGTCTCTGCAATGGGGACGTTGGGGCTGGTATAGAGGCAAGAGGAGGAGAGGAGAGACCCTCTGATCTAAATATAAGTCTCTCTGCTATGGGGACGTTGGGCTGGTATAGAGGCAAGAGGAGGAGAGGAGAGACCCCTCTGATCTAAATATAGGTCTCTGCAATGGGGACGTTGGGCTGGTATAGAGGCAAGAGGAGGAGAGGAGAGACCCTCTGATGGTCTCTGCTATCTAAAAAGAGGGAGGAGGGAGAGACCCTCTGATAAATCTCTGCTATGGGGACGTTGGGCTGGTATAGAGGCAAGAGGAGAGAGGCAAGAGGATAGAGAGAGGGAGAGAGAGACCTCTAATCTAAATATAGGTCTCTCTATGGGGACGTTGAGCTATAGAGGCAAGAGGAGGAGAGGAGAGACCCTCTGATCTAAATATAGGTCTCTGCTGGGACGTTGGGCTGGTATAGAGGTAAGAGGAGGAGAGGAGAGACCCTCTGATCTAAATATAAGTCTGCTATGGGGACGTTGGGCTGGTATAGAGGCAAGAGGGAGGAGAGGAGAGACCCTCTGATCTAAATATAGGTCTCTGCAATGGGGACGTTGGGCGCTGGTATAGAGGCAAGAGGAGGAGAGGAGAGACCCTCTGATCTAAATATAGGTCTCTGCTATGGGGACGTTGGGCTGGTATAGAGGCAAGAGGAGGAGAGGAGAGACCCTCTGATCTAAAATAGGTCTCTGCAATGGGGACGTTGGGCTTGGTATAGAGGCAAGAGGAGGAGAGGAGAGACCCTCTGATCTAAATATAAGTCTCTGCTATGGGGACGTTGGGCTGGTATAGAGGCAAGAGGAGGAGAGGAGAGACCCTCTGATCTAAATATAAGTCTCTGCTATGGGGACGTTGGGCTGGTATAGAGGCAAGAGGAGGAGAGGAGAGACCCTCTGATCTAAATATAGGTCTCTGCTATGGGGACGTTGGGCTGGTATAGAGGCAAGAGGAGGAGAGGAGAGACCCTCTGATCTAAATATAGGTCTCTGCAATGGGGGACGTTGGGCTGGTATAGAGGCAAGAGGAGGAGAGGAGAGACCTCTGATCTAAATATAGGTCTCTGCAATGGGGACGTTGGGCTGGTATAGAGGCAAGAGGAGGAGAGGAGAGACCTCTGATCTAAATATAGGTCTCTGCTATGGGGACGTTGGGCTGGTATAGAGGCAAGAGGAGGAGAGGAGAGACCCTCTGATCTAAATATAGGTCTCTGCAATGGGGGACGGGCTGGTAGAGGCAAGAGGGAGGAGAGGAGAGACCCCCTCTGATCTAAATATAGGTCTCTGCAATGGGGACGTTGGGCTTGGTATAGAGGCAAGAGGGAGGAGAGGAGAGACCCTCTGATCTAAATATAGGTCTCTCTATGGGGACGTTGGGCTGGTATAGAGGCAAGAGGGAGGAGAGGAGAGACCCCTCTGATCTAAATATAGGTCTCTGCTATGGGGACGTTGGGCTGGTATAGAGGCAAGAGGAGGAGAGGAGAGACCCTCTGATCCTAAAACATAGGTCTGCTATGGGGACGTTGGGCTGGTATAGAGGCAAGAGGAGGAGAGGGGAGAGACCCTCTGATCTAAATATAGGTCTCTGCTATGGGGACGTTGGGCTGGTATAGAGGCAGAGGAGGAGAGGAGAGACCCTCTGATCTAAATATAGGTCTCTGCTATGGGACGTTGGGCTGGTATAGAGGCAAGGAGGAGAGGAGAGACCCTCTGATCTAAATAGGTCTCTAATAGGGGCACGTTACCCTGGTATAGAGGCAAGAGGGGGTGGAGGAGAGGGGTTCAGATGAAGGAAGGGGAGAGAGGAGAGGGGTTGGAGATGAAGGGAAGGGAGTTGGAGGAGGAGAGGGAGTTGGAGGGGAGGGAGAGAGGGGGTTGGAGGGAGAGGGAGAGAGGGGTTGGAGGGAGAGAGAGGGATTTGGAGGAGAGGAGAGGGGTTGGAGGAGAGGGAGAGAGGGGTTTGGAGGGAGAGGGAGAGAGAGAGAGAGAGTTGGAGGAGAGGGAGAGAGGGGTTGGAGAGGGAGAGGGGAGAGAGAGAGTTTGGAGAGGGAGAGAGGGAGAGGGGTTGGAGGGAGAGGAGAGAGGAGAGAGGGTTGGAGGAGAGAGAGAGTTGGAGAGAGAGAGAGAGTTGGAGAGAGGGAGTTGGAGGGAGAGGGAGGGAGAGAGAG
>NW_024604089.1:0-2643 GCF_018296145.1 Oncorhynchus tshawytscha | reverse complement strand
ACAGACTCTCTCCAATACAACCCAACATTGCAGAGGTATGTGCATCCTTTCAAGCACACCCTTCTCATTAACCTGTGATGAGTTATTCACAATTTTCGATGAACAAATAAGGTTTTATATGTAAGTTGTTTAAATAAAGAGCATCATTATTGATTACTATTATATTATTATTTGTGCCCTGGTCCTGTAAGAGCTCTTTGTCACTTCCCACAAGCTGTGTTATGACAAAAACTCATACTCATTCTTATGTTTAATAAATGTATTGTATTGTATAGTGTGTGTGTGTGGCAGGCTTACAATGATGGCAAAAAACAACATTTGAGAGTGCGTTGACCATGGTTGAGGTTGAATGTTTGAAGGGGTACAGGACTAAAAACAGTTTGGGAACCACTGCTCTAATTAGTGCCCCACCAGTTGAGAATCAATGGTTTCATTTATTGTAACAAAATTGATAATGTCAATGTATTGTGTAGCCTAGTTTTGTGTTTGTTGTATAAAGAATTTCTGAAAAGGTATTCAATGAAACTTAAACCAAACTATAATAATCAAGTCATGGTTCTTTCAACAATGCATCTGGTTGAGATTAATTTACATAGGCCTAAATAGGCATGTGTTAATGCAACAATATTCTATCATATCTAGAATTGAAGGAGGATAAAGTTTCTTCAAGTGCAGTTGCAAAAACCATCAAGCGCTATGATGGAACTGGCTCTTACGAGGACCACCACAGGAAGACCCAGAGTTACCTCTGCTGCAGAGGATATAAGTTCATTAGAGTAACCAGCCTCAGAAATCGGCAATTAACTGCAACTCAGATTGCAGCCCAAATAAATTCTTCACAGGGTTCAAGTAACAGACACATCTCAACATCAACTGTTCAGAGGAGAATGTGAATGTGTGTGAATCAGGCCTTGGTCGAATTGCTGCAAAGAAACCACTACTAAAGGACACCAATAATAAGAAGACACTTGCTTGGGCCAAGAAACACGAGCAATGGACATTAGACTGGTGGAAATCTGTCCATAGGTCAGGTCAGATGAGTCCAAATTTGAGATTTTTTGTTCCAACCAAGGTGTCTTTGTGAGGCACAGAGTAGGTGAACGGATGTGTGGTTTCTACCGTGAAGCATGGACGGGTGATGATGTGTGGGTGCTTTGCTGGTGACACTGTCTGTGATTTATTTAGAATTTAACCAGTTTAACCAATTTAACACTTAACCAGCATGGCAACCACAGCATTCTGCAGCGATATGCCATCCAATCTGGTTTGCGCTTAATGGGACTATCATTTGTTTTTCAACAGGACAATGACCCACCACACCTCCAGGCTGTGTAAGGGCTATTTGACCAAGAAGGAGAGTGATGGAGTGCTGCATCAGATGACCTGGCCTTCACAATCACCCGACCTCAACCCAATTGAGATTGTTTGGGATGAGTTGGACCGCAGAGTGAAGGAAAAGCAGCCAACCAGGTGCTCAACATATGTGGGAGCTCTTTCTGTTGGAAAAGCATTCCAGGTGACTACCTCATAAAGTTGGTTGAGAGAATGCCAAGAGTGTACAAAGCTGCCATCAAGGCAAAGGGTTGAATCTAAAATTAAAAAATATATTTTGATTTGTTTAACAATTTTGTGGTTACTAGTCATTTAGTTCAGTTACCTTTTCTTTCTTGGGGACAGGAACAATGGTGGACATTTTGAAGCAAGAGGGGGACAGCAGACTGGTATAGGGAGAGATTGAATATGTCCGTAAACAATCCAGCCAGCTGGTCTGTGCATGCTTTGAGGACGTGGCTATGGATGCCATCTGAGCCAGCAGCATTGCAAGGGTTAATGCACTTAAATGTCTTACTCAAGTCGGCCATGGAGCACGAGAGCCCTCGGGAGTGGGCCGCGTCGGTGGCACTGTTATCCTCAAAGCTGGCGGTGTTGAGCTTGTCCGGGAGCAAGACGTCGGTGTCTGTGACGTGGCTGGTTTTACCTTTGTAATCTGTGATTGTCTGAAGTCTCTGCCACATACGTCTCATGTCTGAGCCGTTAAATTGCGACTCCACTTTGTCTCTGTACTGACATTTTTCCTGTTTGATTGCCTTACGGAGGGCAAAACTGCACTGTTTGTATTCAACCATATTCCCAGTCACCTTGCAGTGGTTCGCGCATTCAGTTTTGGCGAATGCTGCCATCTGTCCACAGTTTTAAAATGTATTGAGTCAATAACTATTCAACCCCTTTGTTATGGCAAGCCTAAATAAGTTCAGCAGTAAATATTTGCTTAACAAGTCACATGAGTTGTGTAGACTCACTCTGTGTGCAATAATAATGATTTTTGAATGACAACCTCATCTCTGTACCCCCCACACATACAATTATCTATAAGGTCCTTCAGTCAAGCAGTGAATTTCAAAAAAAGATTCAACCACAAACACCAAGGAGGTTTTCCAAAGTCTCCCAAAGAAGGGCACGTGTTGGTAGATGCGTAGAAATAAATGACACTTTGAATGGTGTATCAATACACCCCGCCACTACAAATTTACAGGCGTCCTTCCTAACTCAGTTGCAGGAGAGGAAGGAAATCGCTCAGGGATTTCACCATGAGGTCAATGGTGATTTTAATACAGTTACAGAGTTTAATGGTTGTAATAGGAG
>NW_024604088.1:0-2639 GCF_018296145.1 Oncorhynchus tshawytscha | reverse complement strand
CAGACCAGCTAGTTCTACTGTCTCTATTATATTATGACAGACCAGCTAGATCTACTGTCTCTATTATATTATGACAGACCAGCTAGATCTACTGTCTCTATTATATTATGACAGACCAGCTAGATCTACTGTCTCTATTATATTATGACAGACCAGCTAGATCTACTGTCTCTATTATATTATGACAGACCAGCTAGATCTACTGTCTCTATTATATTATGACAGACCAGCTAGATCTACTGTCTCTATTATATTATGACAGACCAGCTAGATCTACTGTCTCTATTATATTATGACAGACCAGCTAGATCTACTGTCTCTATTATATTATGACAGACCAGCTAGATCTACTGTCTCTATTATATTATGACAGACCAGCTAGATCTACTGTCTCTATTATATTATGACAGACCAGCTAGATCTACTGTCTCTATTATATTATGACAGACCAGCTAGATCTACTGTCTCTATTATATTATGACAGACCAGCTAGATCTAATGTCTCTATTACATTATGACAGACCAGCTAGATGTACTGTCTCTATTATATTATGACAGACCAGCTAGATCTACTGTCTCTAGTATATTATGACAGACCAGCTAGATCTATTGTCTCTATTATATTATGACAGACCAGATATATCTACTTTTCTATTATATTATGTGAACCCAACTAGATCTACGTTCTCTATTATATTATGACAGACCAGCTAGATCTAGTGTCTCTTCTATATTATGTTAGACCAGCTAGATCTACTGTCTCTATTATATTATGACATACCAGCTATATCTACTGTCTCTATTATATTATGACAGACCAGCTAGATCTACTGTCTCTATTATATTATGACAGACCAGCTAGATCTACTGTCTCTATTATATTATGACAGACCAGCTAGATCTACTGTCTCTATTATATTATGACAGACCAGCTAGATCTCATGTCTCTTTACATTATGACAGACCAGCTAGATCTACTGTCTCTATTATAATATGACAGACCAGCTAGATGTACTGTCTCTATTATATTATGACAGACCAGCTAGATCTAATGTCTCTATTATATTATGACAGACCAGCTAGATCTACTGTCTCTATTATAATATGACAAACCAGCTAGATCTACTGTTTGTATTCAATTATGAGAGACCAGCTAGATCTACTGTCTCTGTTATATTATGACAGACCAGCTAGATCTACTGTCTCTATTATATTATGACAGAAAGGCTAGATCTACTGTCTCTATTATATTATGACAGACCAGCTAGATCTACTGCCTCTAATATATTATAACAAACCAGCTAGATCTACTGTCTCTGTTATATTATGACAGACCAGCTAGTTCTACTGTCTCTATTATATTATGACAGACCAGCTAGATCTAATGTCTCTTTTATAGTATGACAGACCAGCTAGATATACTGTCTCTATTATATTTTGACAGACCAGCTAGATCTACTGTCTCTATTATATTATGACAGACCAGCTAGATCTACTGTTTGTATTCAATTATGAGAGACCAGCTAGATCTACTGTCTCTGTTATATTATGACAGACCATCTAGTTCTACTGTCTCTATTATATTATGACAGACCAGCTAGATCTACTGTCTCTATTATTTTATGACAGACCAGCTAGATCTACTGTCTCTATTATATTATGACAGACCAGCTAGATCTACTACTGTCTCTATTATAATATGACAGAACAGCTAGATCTACTGTCTCTATTATATTATAACAGACCAGCTAGATCTACTGTCTGTATTATATGTTGACAGACCAGCTAGATCTACTGTCTCTATTATATTATGACAGACCAGCTAGATCTACTGTCTCTATTATATTATGACAGACCAGCTAGATCTACTGTTTCTATTATATTATGACTTACCAGCTAGATCTACTGTCTCTATTGTATTATAGACCAGCTAGATCTATTATCTATTATATTATGACAGACCAGCTAGATCTACTGTCTCTATTATATTATGACAGACCAGCTAGATCTACTGTCTCTTTATGTCTCTATTATATTATGACAGACCAGCTAGATCTACTGTCTCTATTATATTATGACAGACCAGCTAGATCTACTGTCTCTATTATATTATATGACAGACCAGCTAGATCTACTGTCTCTATGTCTCTATTATATTATGACAGACCAGCTAGATCTCATGTCTCTATTATATTATGACAGACCAGCTAGATCTACTGTCTCTATTATATTATGACAGACCAGCTAGATCTACTGTCTCTAGTATATTATGACAGACCAGCTAGATCTATTGTCTCTATAATATTATGACAGACCAGATATATCTACTTTTTATATTATATTATGACAGACCAGCTAGATCTCATGTCTCTATTATATTATGACAGACCAGCTAGATCTACTGTCTCTATTATATTATGACAGACCAGCTAGATCTACTGTCTCTATTATATTATGAGAGACCAGCCAGATCTCCTGTCTCTATTATATTATGACAGACCAGCTAGATCTACTGTCTCTATTATATTATGACAGACCAGCTAGATCTACTGTCTCTATTATATTATGACAGACCAGCTAGATCTACTGTCTCTATTATATTATGACAGACCAGCTAGATCTCATGTCTCTTTTACATT
>NW_024604087.1:0-2637 GCF_018296145.1 Oncorhynchus tshawytscha | reverse complement strand
ACTGTCATTATATTACTCTGGTCTACCCTCTACTGTCATTATATTACCCTGGTCTACCATCTACTGTCATTATATTACCCTGGTCTACCCTCTACTGTCATTATATTACCCTGGTCTACCATCTACTGTCATTCTATTACACTTGTCTACCATCTACTGTCATTATATTACCCTGGTCTACCATCTACTGTCATTATATTACCCTGGTCTACCATCTACTGTCATTATATTACCCTGGTCTACCATCTACTGTCATTATATTAACCTGGTCTACCATCTACTGTCACTATATTACCCTCTACTGTCATTATATTACCCTGGTCTACCATCTACTGTCAGTATATTACCCCAGTCTATCATCTACTGTCATTATATTACCCTGGTCTACCATCTACTGTCATTATATTACCCTGGTCTACCATCTACTGTCACTATATTACCCTGGTCTAAACTCTACTGCCATTATATTACCCTGGTCTACCATCTACTGTCATTATATTACCCTGGTCTACCATCTACTGTCATTATATTACCCTGGTCTACCATCTACTGTCATTATATTACCCTGGTCTACCATCTACTGTCATTATATTACCCTGGTCTACCATCTACTGTGAATATATTACCCTGGTCTACCATTTACTGTCATTATATTACACTAGTCTACCATCTACTGTCATTATATTACCCTGGTCTACCATCTACTGTCATTATATTAACCTCTACTGTCATTATATTACCCTGGTCTACCATCTACTGTCATTATATTACCCTGGTCTACCATCTACTGTCATTATATTACCCTGGTCTACCCTCTACTGTCACTATATTACCATGGTCTACCATCTACTGTCATAATATTACCCTGGTCTACCCTCTACTGTCACTATATTACCTTCTACTGTCATTATATTAACCTAGTCTAACATCTACTGTCACTATATTACCCTGGTCTAAACTCTACTGCCATTATATTACCCTGGTCTACCATCTACTGTCATTATATTACCCTGGTATACCATCTACTGTCATTATATTGACCTGATCTACCATCTACTGTCATTATATTAACCTGGTCTACCATCTACTGTCAATTTGCATCACCCTGGTCTACCATCTACTGTCATTATATTATCCTGGTCTACCATCTACTGTCATTATATTACCCTGGTCTACCATCTAATACTGTTATTATATTACCCTGGCCTACCCTCTACTGTCATTATATTACCCTCTACTGTCTTTATTACTACCGCGGTGTACCATCTACTGTCATTATATTAACATGGTCTACCATCTACTGTCATTATATTACCCTGTCTACCATCTACTGTCATTATATTACCTGGTCTACCATCTACTGTCATTATATTACCCTGGTCTACACTCTACTGTCATTATATTACCCTGGTCTGCCATCTACTGTCGTTCTATTGCACTTGTCTGCAATCTGCTGTCATTATATTACCTGGTCTGCCGTCTACTGTCATTTATTACCCTGGTCATACCTTCATCTGCTGTCATTATATTACCCTGGTCTGCCTTCTGCTGTCATTATATTAACCTGGGTCTACCATCCTACTGTCACTATATTGCCATCTACTGTCGTTATATTACCCTGGTCTGCCATCTGCTGTCAGTATATTACCCCAGTCTATCATCTACTGTCATTATATTATTACCCTGGTCTACCATCTACTGTCACTATATTACCCTGGTCTAAACTCTCATCTACCTGTCTATCATCTACTGATAATCACCCTGGTCTACCCCTCTACTGTCATTATATTACCCTGGTATACCATCTACTGTCATTATATTGAACTGGTCTACCATCTACTGTCATTATATTACCCTTGGTCTACCATCTACTGTCACTATATTACCCTGGTCTAAACTCTACTGTCATAATATTAACCCTGGTCTACCCTCTACTGTCATTATATTACCCAGGTCTACCTTTCCATTGTTACTACTGTCATTATATTACCCTGGCCTACCATCTACTGTTATTATATTGTCCTCTACTGTCATTATATTACCATGGTCGACCATCTACTGTCATTATATTTCCTTGGTCTACCATCTACTGTCATTATATTACTCTGGTGTACCATCTACTGTGAATATATTACCCTGGTCTACCATTTACTGTCATTATATTACACTAGTCTACCATCTACTGTCATTATGTTACCCTGTTCTACCATCTACTGTCAATATATTACCCTGGTCTACCATCTACTGTCACTATATTACCCTGGTCTAAACTCTACAGCCATTATATTACCCTGGTCTACCATCTACTGTCACTAGATTACACTGGTCTACCATCTACTGTCATTATATTACCATCTCCTGTCATTATATTACCCTGGTCTACCATCTACTGTCATTATAATACCCTGGTCTACCATCTACCGTCATTATATTACCCTGGTCTACCATCTACTTCCATTATATTACCCTGGTCTACCATCTACCGTCATTATATTACCCTGGTCTACCATCTACTGTCAATATATTAACCTGGTCTACCATCTACTGTCATTATATTACCCTGGTCTACCTTCTACTGTGACCAAATTACCCTCTACTGTCATTATATTACCCTGGTCTACCATCTACTGTCATTAT
>NW_024604086.1:0-2636 GCF_018296145.1 Oncorhynchus tshawytscha | reverse complement strand
CATTACTTTCTGGTACTTCCTGTATATAGCCTCATTACTACCTGGTACTTCCTGTACATAGTCCACACCACCTGGTACTTCCTGTATATAGCCTCATTACTACCTGGTACTTCCTGTATATAGCCTCATTACTACCTGGTACTTCCTGTATATAGCCTCATTATCATTTTATTAAAAGTTACTATTTCCCCTTTTTTATTAGCAAATATGTTCCTGCCGTTAACCTCTGCATTGGCTAGGAAAGGGCTCGGCTGGGGTAAGTATTTCACTGTGGAGGTCTACTACACCTGTTGTATCTCAGCATTTCACTGTGAGGTCTACTACACCTGCTGTATTCAGCATTTCACTGAGGTCTACTACACCTGTTGTATTCAGCATTTCATCTGTGAGGTCTACTAACCTGTAGTATTCAGCATTTCACTGTGAGGTCTACTACACCTGTTGTATTCAGCATTTCACTGTGAGGTCTACTACACCTGTTGTATTCAGCATTTCACTGTAAGGTCTACTACACCTGTTGTATTCAGCATTTCACTGTAGTCTACTACACCTGTTGTATTCAGCATTTCACTGTAAGGTCTACTACACCTGTTGTATTCAGCATTTCACTGTAAGGTCTCTACACCTGGTGTATTCAGCATTTCTCACTGTAAGGTCTACTACACCTGTTGTATTCAGCATTTCACTGTAAGGTCTACTACACCTGTTGTATTCAGCATTTCACTGTAGGTCTACTACACCTGTAGTATTCAGCATTTCACTGTAAGGTCTACTACACCTGTTGTATTCAGCATTTCACTGTAAGGTCTACTACACCTGTAGTATTCAGCATTTCACTGTGAGGTCTACTACATCTGTAGTATTCAGAATTTCACTGTAAGGTCTACTACACCTGTTGTATTCAGAATTTCACTGTGAGGTCTACTACACCTGTAGTATTCAGCATTTCACTGTAAGGTCTACTACACCTGTTGTATTCAGCATTTCACTGTGAGGTCTACTACACCTGTTGTATTCAGCATTTCACTGTAAGGTCTACTACACCTGTTGTATTCAGCATTTCACTGTAAGGTCTACTACACCTGTAGTATTCATCATTTCACTGTAAGGTCTACTACACCTGTTGTATTCAGCATTTCACTGTGAGGTCTACTACACCTGTAGTATTCAGCATTTCACTGTAAGGTCTACTACACCTGTAGTATTCAGCATTTCACTGTGAGGTCTACTACACCTGTTGTATTCATCATTTCACTGTAAGGTCTACTACACCTGTAGTATTCAGCATTTCACTGTGAGGTCTACTACACCTGTTGTTTTCAGCATTTCACTGTAAGGTCTACTACACCTGTTGTATTCAGCATTTCACTGTAAGGTCTACTACACCTGTTGTATTCAGCATTTCACTGTGAGGTCTACTACACCTGTTGTATTCATCATTTCACTGTAAGGTCTACTACACCTGTTGTATTCAGCATTTCACTGTAAGGTCTACTACACCTGTTGTATTCATCATTTCACTGTAAGGTCTACTACACCTGTTGTATTCAGCATTTCACTGTGAGGTCTACTACACCTGTAGTATTCAGCATTTCACTGTGAGGTCTACTACACCTGTAGTATTCAGCATTTCACTGTAAGGTCTACTACACCTGTTGTATTCAGCATTTCACTGTGAGGTCTACTACACCTGTTGTAATCAGCATTTCACTGTAAGGTCTACTACACCTGTTGTATTCAGTATTTCACTGTGAGGTCTACTACACCTGTTGTATTCAGTATTTCACTGTGAGGTCTACTACACCTGTTGTATTCAGTATTTCACTGTAAGGTCTACTACACCTGCTGTATTCAGCATTTCACTGTGAGGCTGCATTACACCTGTTGTATTCAGCATTTCACTGTAAGGTCTACTACACCTGTTGTATTCAGCATTTCACTGTAAGGTCTACTACACCTGTTGTATTCAGCATTTTCACTGTAAGGTCTACTACACCTCGTTGTATTCAGCATTTCACTGTAAGGTCTACTACACCTGTTGTATTCAGCATTTCACCGTGAGGTCTACTACACCTGTTGTATTCAGCATTTTCACTGTAAGGTCTACTACACCTGTTGTATTCAGCATTTCACTGTGTCTACTACACCTGTTGTATTCAGCATTGCACTGTAAGGTCTACTACACCTGTTGTATCTCGGAGTATGCGACAAAAACGTGTTGATTTGAAGTGATTACGTATACAGTCTATACTCTGGTCTGCAGTCAACACTCTTGAACTGAAAAAGCTATGTGTTTTTTTGTCTTTTTCAAAGCGTGGTTGAGTATGGGTCATAAATAACAAACAACAGCAGTGACTAGTGAGCCTAATGGGGCAGCTGTTACAAATGACCCCTACATCCTGGTCTATAGTAGTGCACTACGAGGGAATAGGGCCCCTGGTCTAAAGTAGTGCACTATATAGGGAATAGGCCCTGTCTAAAGTAGTGCACCATAGGGAATAGGCCCTGGTCTAAAGTAGTGTACTATGTAGGAATAGGGCCCTGTCTATAGTAGTGTACTATATAGGAATAGGGCTCTGGTCTAAAGTAGTGCACTACGTAGGGAATAGGGCCCTGGTCTAAAGTAGTGCACTATA
>NW_024604085.1:0-2636 GCF_018296145.1 Oncorhynchus tshawytscha | reverse complement strand
CCTTAGAATGCCTTAGAAATCAAAATATATATGGGATGCATAACGCGACTATAGACTATTGATGATATGAAAAAGCTTGCGCTCTGTTCCTTGCCTCAGTCTGCACACGCTGCTCTCTCATCAAGTGATCATATTCAATTCTCCATTTAATCTTGTCTTTACTAATATGTAACATTTGTTGTAACATTCTACTCTGTCAGGTAGGCTACTCTGGTTAAATGGAGGCCACTTGTCAGGTAGGCTACTCTGGTTAATGGAGGCCACTTATCAGGTAGGCTACTCTGGTTAATGGAGACCACTTATCAGGTAGGCTACTCTGGTTAATGGAGAACTCTGTCAGGTAGACTACTCTGGTTAATGGAGAACTCTGTCAGGTAGACTACTCTGGTTAATGGAGGCCACTTGTCAGGTAGGCTACTCTGGTTAATGGAGACCACTTATCAGGTAGGCTACTCTGGTTAATGGAGAACTCTGTCAGGTAGACTACTCTGGTTAATGGAGACCACTTGTCAGGTAGACTACTCTGGTTAATGGAGACCACTTATCAGGTAGGCTACTCTGGTTAATGGAGAACTCTGTCAGGTAGACTACTCTGGTTAATGGAGAACTCTGTCAGGTAGACTACTCTGGTTAATGGAGACCACTTATCAGGTAGGCTACTCTGGTTAATGGAGAACTCTGTCAGTAGACTACTCTGGTTAATGGAGACCACTTGTCAGGTAGACTACTCTGGTTAATGGAGACCACTTATCAGGTAGGCTACTCTGGTTAATGGAGAACTCAGTCAGGTAGACTACTCTGCTAATGGAGACCACTGTCAGTAGATCACTTGGTTAATGGAGACCACTTATCAGGTAGGCTACTCTGGTTAATGGAGGCCACTTGTCAGGTAGGCTACTCTGGTTAATGGAGGTTGTCAGGCTACTCTGGTTAATGGAGGCCACTCTATCAGGTAGGCTACTCTGGTTAATGGAGACCACTTATCAGGTAGGCTACTCTGGTTAATGGAGAACTCTGTCAGGTAGTAATTTCTGGTTAATGGAGACCCTTTGTCAGGTAGGCTACTCTGGTTAATGGAGACCACTTATCAGGTAGGCTACTCTGTCAGGTAGGCTACTCTGGTTAATGGAGACCACTTATCAGGTAGGCTACTCTGGTTAATGGAGACCACTTATCAGGTAGGCTACTCTGGTTAATGGAGACCACTTATCAGGTAGGCTACTCTGGTTAATGGAGACCACTTATCAGGTAGACTACTCTGGTTAATGGGGACTACTCTGTCAGGTAGGCTATTCTGGTTAATGGAGACCACTTATCAGGTAGGCTACTCTGGTTAATGGAGGCTACTTATCAGGTAGGCTACTCTGGTTAATGGAGGCCACTTATCAGGTAGGCTACTCTGTCAGGTAGGCTACTCTGGTTAATGGAGGCCACTTGTCAGGTAGGCTACTCTGGTTAATGGAGGCCACTTGTCAGGTAGGCTACTCTGGTTAATGGAGACCACTTATCAGGTAGGCTACTCTGGTTAATGGAGACCACTTATCAGGTAGGCTACTCTGGTTAATGGAGGCTACTTGTCAGGTAGGCTACTCTGGTTAATGGAGACCACTTATCAGGTAGGCTACTCTGGTTAATGGAGGCTACTTGTCAGGTAGGCTACTCTGGTTAATGGAGACCACTTGTCAGGTAGGGTACTCTGGTTAATGGAGACCACTTATCAGGTAGGCTATTCTGATTAATGGAGACCACTTATCAGGTAGGCTACTCTGGTTAATGGAGACCACTTATCAGGTAGGCTACTCTGGTTAATGGAGACCACTAGTCAGGTAGTCTTCTCTGGTTAATAGAGACCACTTGTCAGGTAGGATACTCTGGTTAATGGAGACCACTTATCAGGTAGGCTAGTGGTTAGAGAGGCAGGTAGCCTAGTGGTTAGAGAGGCAGGTAGCCTAGTGGTTAGAGAGGCAGGTAGCCTAGTGGTTACAGAGGCAGGTAGCCTGGTGGATAGTGTAGAGGCAGCAGGTAGCCTAGTGGTTAGAGTGTAGAGGCGGCAGGTATCCTAGTGGTTAGAGCGGCAGGTAGCCTAGTGGTTAGAGGAGGCAGGTAGTCTAGTGGTTAGAGAGGCAGGTAGTCTAGTGGTTAGAGCGGCAGGTAGTCTAGTTGTTAGAGTGGCAGGTAGTCTAGTGGTTAGAGGAGGCAGGTAGCCTAGTGGTTAGAGAGGAGGCAGGTAGCCCTAGTGGTTGGAGGAGGCAGGTAGTCTAGTGGTTAGAGGAGGCAGGTAGTCTAGTGGTTAGAGGAGGCAGGTAGTCTAGTGGTTAGATGAGGCAGGTCCAGTGGTTAGAGGAGGCAGGCAGTCCAGTGGTTAGAGGAGGCAGGTAGTCTAGTGGTTAGAGCGGCAGGTAGCCTAGTGGTTAGAGGAGGCAGGTAGCCTAGTGGTTAGAGGGGAGGCAGGTAGTCTAGTGGTTAGAGGCAGAAGGTAGCCTAGTGGTTAGAGTGTAGAGCGGCAGGTATCCTAGTGGTTAGAGGGCAGGTAGTCTCAGTGGATAGAGGGAGGCAGGTAGTCCAGTGGTTAGAGGCAGGTCTAGTTGTTAGAGGAGGCAGGTAGCCTAGTGGTTAGAGGAGGCAGGTAGCCTAGT
>NW_024604084.1:0-2636 GCF_018296145.1 Oncorhynchus tshawytscha | reverse complement strand
TGGGTTCCCTGTGTCGCTCCACCTAACAATCATTGTGTGTGTGGCTGAGTAGTAGAGACCTGAGGATGGCTGATTGGTAGAGACCTGAGGATGGCTGATTGGTAGAGACCTGAGGATGGCTGATTGGTAGAGACCTGAGGATGGCTGAGTGGTAGAGACCTGAGGATGGCTGAGCGGTAGAGACCTGAGGATGGCTGAGTGGTAGAGACCTGAGGGTGGCTGAGCGGTAGAGACCGGAGGGATGGCTGAGCGGTAGAGACCGGAGGGTGGCTGAGCGGTAGAGACCCGGGAGGGTAGCTGAGCGGCAGAGGCCGGAGGTGGCTGAGCGGTAGGAGGCAGGAGGATGGCTGGCGGTGAGGCCTGAGGATGACTGACAGTAGAGGCCTGAGGATGACTGAGCAGTAGAGGCCTGAGGATGACTGAGTGGTAGAGACATGAAGATTTCATCAACAAGAAGGACAGCATTACAAATATTTTCTGAGATGTGAAACAATTAACTTGATATCTGAAATATTGTAGCTTTGGAATCTTGACATTACCCTATTTTAGGAAAACAGGAAAGTTTCTCAACTAATATCCTGACTTTGAAAGGATTACATGGCGATTAGTTTAGCACGGCGTGGCCTTGCATGACATGACATGAACGTGTCGACAGTCTGCTGGGTGGGGTGTTATACATTCCTCTGTTCCTAATGGGATTTCTGCCTCATTTCTCCATTATCTTTAGCAGCGGCTAAATGCAATACATACTGGACTGAAGAGACAAACAAATTGGAGAAATATGCAGGAGAAATTCCAAGTTAAATTACACATTTCTCCAGCTAGGAATATCGCAAAAATATGATCAATGACTCATTGGAGAAAACATCCTCCTGATTTATAAATCTTGTTAGGGCTAGGGTCCTTTTTTTTTCTCAATTTGCGCTTGACTGATGTGCCCAAAGTAAGCTGCCCTGTTGCTCAGGCCCTGAAGCCAGGATATGCATATAATTGGTACCATGGAAAGAAAACACTTTGAAGTATGTGGAAATGTTAACATAATGTAGGAGACTATAACAATAGATATAGTATAGGAATTCCAAAAAAATCCACAGATTTTTTGAGCTCTTTAACAATGGAAAGTAAGTGACATTCTGGGGAGATACAAGCTCTCAGGATTCAATTCCTATGGTTTCCACTGGTGTCAGCACTCAATGTTCAATGTTTCAGGCTTATTTCTTCAAAAGCGAGGAAGACACAGACTTGGAAATTTGTATGTGTGGCCAGGAAGGGACACGCCTGCTAATATCGTTTTTCTATTGAACATACTTCTTTCAGTATGAAATGTTATAGTTTAATTACATTTTAGGATATCTGGGGATTAAATAGAAACATATTTTGACTTGTTGGAAATAAAGTTTAGGAGAAGATTTTTGGATTCCTATCTTGGCATGTTGAACAAGTGGATTACTCAAATCGATAATAACTAAACAGACTTTTTGGGATATAAAGAAGGATTTCATCCTAACAAACACACTCCATGTTATAGCTGGGAACCTTTGGATGACAAATCAGAGGAAGATTTTCAAAAATTATTAAATATTTAATCTCTATTGTTAATTTATGAAACCTGTGCTGGGAGAAATATGTAATTTGATGTGGGGCTGTGTCCTCAAACAATCGCATGGCATGCTTTCGCTGTAAAACCTATTGTAAATCGGACAATGCAGTTAGATTAACAAGAATTTAAGCTTTTAACCGGCATTAGACACTTGTATGTTCCTAAATGTTTAATATGCGTAATTATTATGATTATTTATTTGAATTGTGAGCCCTCCAGTTTCACCGGAAGTTGTCCCACAAGTGGGAGACCTTCCAGTGTAGTGAGAGACTTTACAGTACTACGTCATACTGAGAGAGACTTTACCACAGTACTACGTCATACTGAGAGAGACTTTACCACAGTACTAGGTCATACTGAGAGAGACTTTACCACAGTACTACGTCATACTGAGAGAGACTTTACCACAGTACTAGGTCATACTGAGAGAGACTTTACAGTACTACGTCATACTGAGAGAGACTTTACCACAGTACTACGTCATACTGAGAGAGACTTTACCACAGTACTAGGTCATACTGAGAGAGACTTTACCACAGTACTACGTCATACTGAGAGAGACTTTACCACAGTACTACGTCATACTGAGAGAGACTTTACCACAGTACTACGTCATACTGAGAGAGACTTTACCACAGTACTAGGTCATACTGAGAGAGACTTTACCACAGTACTACGTCATACTGAGAGAGACTTTACCACAGTACTAGGTCATACTGAGAGAGACTTTACCACAGTACTAGGTCATACTGAGAGAGACTTTACCACAGTACTAGGTCATACTGAGAGAGACTTTACCACAGTACTAGGTCATACTGAGAGAGACTTTACCACAGTACTAGGTCATACTGAGAGAGACTTTACCACAGTACTACGTCATACTGAGAGAGACTTTACCACAGTACTAGGTCATACTGAGCAAGTGGGAGACCTAGCCTTCCAGTGTAGTGAGAGAATTTACCACAGTACTAGGTCATACTGAGAGAGACTTTACCACAGTACTAGGTCATACTGAGAGAGCTTTACCACAGTACTA
>NW_024604083.1:0-2635 GCF_018296145.1 Oncorhynchus tshawytscha | reverse complement strand
ATAATAGAGAAGGTAGCTCTAGCTGGTCTGTCATAATATAATAGAGACAGTAGATCTAGCTGGTATGTCATAATACAATAGAGACAGTAGAGATCTAGCTGGTCTGTCAAATTATAATCGAGACAGTAGATCTAGCTGGTCTGTCATAATATAATAGAGACAGTAGATCTAGCTGGTCTGTCATAGTACAATAGAGACAGTGATCTAGCTGGTCTGTCATAATATAATACAGACAGTAGATCTAGCTGGTCTGTCATAATACAACAGAGACAGTAGATCGAGCTGGTCTGTCATATTATAATGGAGACATTAGATCTAGCTGGTCTGACATTTTATAATAGAGACAGTAGATCTACCTGGTCTGTCATATTATAATAGAGACAGTAGATCTACCTGGTCTGTCATAATATAATAGAGACAGTAGATCCACCTGGTCTGTCATAATATAATAGAGACAGTAGATCCAGCTGGTCTGTCATATTATAATAGAGACAGTAGATCTAGCTGGTCTGTCATAATATAATAGAGACAGTAGATCTAGCTGGTCTGTCATAATATAATAGAGAAAGTAGATGTAGCTGGTCTGTCATAATATAATAGAGATAGTAGATCTGGCTGGTCTGTCTTAATATAATAGAGACAGTAAATCTAGCTGGTCTGTCATATTATAATAGAAAAGGTAGATCTAGCTGGTCTGTCATAATATAATAGAGACAGTAGAACTAGCTGGTCTGTCATAATACAATAGAGACAGTAGATCTAGCTGGTCTGTCATATTATAATCGAGACAGTAGATCTAGCTGGTCTGTCATAATATAATAGAGACAGTAGATCTAGCTGGTCTGTCATAATATAATAGAGAAAGTAGATCTAGCTGGTCTGTCATAATATAAGACAGTAGAGATATTATAATAGAAAACAGTAGATCTAGCTGGTCTGTCATAATATAATAGAGAGAGTAGAACTAGCTTGTCTGTCATAATATAGAGACAGTAGATCTAGCTGGTCTGTCATAATATAACAGAGACAGTAGATCTAGCTGGTATGTCATAATATGGTTTAGAGACAATCTAGCTGGCCCGTCATAATATAATAGAGACAGTAGATCTAGCTGGTCTAGTCATATTATAATCGAGACAGTAGATCTAGCTGGTCTGTCATAATATAATAGAGACAGAGATCTAGCTGGTCTGTCATTGTACAATAGAGACAGTAGATCTAGCTGGTCTGTCATAATACAACAGAGACAGTAGATCGAGCTGGTCTGTCATATTATAATCGAGACAGTAGATGTAGCGGGTCTGTCATAATATAATAGAGATAGTAGATCTAGCTGGTCTGTCTTAATATAATAGAGACAGTAAATCTAGCTGGTCTGTCATATTATAATAGAGAAGGTAGCTCTAGCTGGTCTGTCATAATATAATAGAGACAGTAGATCTAGCTGGTATGTCATAATACAATAGAGACAGTAGATCTAGCTGGTCTGTCAAATTATAATCGAGACAGTAGATCTAGCTGGTCTGTCATAATATATTAGAGACAGTAGATCTAGCTGGTCTGTCATAGTACAATAGAGACAGTAGATCTAGCTGGTCTGTCATAATATAATACAGACAGTAGATCTAGCTGGTCTGTCATAATACAACAGAGACAGTAGATCGAGCTGGTCTGTCATATTATAATGGAGACATTAGATCTAGCTGGTCTGACATTTTATAATAGAGACAGTAGATCTACCTGGTCTGTCATATTATAATAGAGACAGTAGATCTACCTGGTCTGTCATAATATAATAGAGACAGTAGATCCACCTGGTCTGTCATAATATAATAGAGACAGTAGATCAGCTGGTCTGTCATATTATAATAGAGACAGTAGATCTAGCTGGTCTGTCATAATATAATAGAGACAGTAGATCTAGCTGGTCTGTCATAATATAATAGAGAAAGTAGATCTAGCTGGTCTGTCATATTATAATAGAGACAGTAGATCTAGCTGGTCTGTCATATTATAATAGAAACAGTAGATCTAGCTGGTCTGTCATAATATAATAGAGAAGTAGAACTAGCTGGTCTGTCATAATACAATAGAGACAGTAGATCTAGCTGGTCTGTCATATTATAATTGAGACAGTAGATCCCTAGCTGGTATGTCATAATATAATAGAGACAGTAAATCTGCTGGTCTGTCATAAATATAATAGAGACAGTAGATCTAGCTGGTCTGTCATAATATAATAGAGACAGTAGATCCAGCTGGTCTGTCATACATAATAGAGACGTGCAGATCTAGCTGGTATGTCATAATACAATAGAGACAGTAGATCTAGCTGGTCTGTCATATTATAATATCCGAGACAGTAGATCTAGCTGGTCTGTCATAATATAATAGAGACAGTAGATCTAGCTGGTCTGTCATAGTACAATAGAGACAGTAGATCTAGCTGGTCTGTCATAATACAACAGAGACAGTAGATCGAGCTGGTCTGTCATATTATAATCGAGACAGTAGATGTAGCGGGTCTGTCATAATATAATAGAGATAGTAGATCTAGCTGGTCTGTCTTAATATAATAGAGACAGTAAATCTAGCTGGTCTGTCATATTATAATAGAAGGTAGCTCTAGCTGGTC
>NW_024604082.1:0-2632 GCF_018296145.1 Oncorhynchus tshawytscha | reverse complement strand
CTGTCATTTATATTACCCTGGTCTACCATCTACTGTCATTATATTACCCTGGTCTACCATCTACTGTCATTATATTACCCTGGTCTACCAACAACTGTCAATATATTACCCTGATCTCCCCTCTACTGTCATTATATTACCCTGGTCTACCATCTACTGTCATTTTATTACCCTGGTCTTCCATCTACTGTCATTATATTACCCTGGACAACCATCTACTATCATTATATTACCCTGGTCTCCCCTCTACTGTCATTATATTACCCTGGTCTATCATCTACTGTAATTATATTACCTGGTCAACTACTGCCATTATATTATATTACCATCTACTGTCATTATATTACCTGGCCTACCATCTACTGTCATTATATGACCTGGTCTACCATCTACTGTCATTATATTACCCCGATTACACTAATGTCATTATATTACAGTTACAATCTAATGTCATTATAATACCCTGGTCTACCATCTACTGTCATTATATTACCTGGTCACCACCATCTACTGTCATTTTATTGCACCCTGGTCTACCTCTACTCTAATTATATTACCTGGTCTACCATCTACTGTCATTATATTACCCCTGGTCTACCATCCCTTTTAAGAAGTACCTGGTCTGCCATCTACTGTCATTATATTACCCCTGTTCTAATCTAATGTCATTATATTACCCTGGTCTACTGTAATTATATTTCCCTGGTCACATCTACTGTCATTATATTACCTGGTCTACCATCTACTGTCATTATATTTACCTGTCTGCCATCTACTGTTATTTTTTTACCCTGGTCTTTGCTGTCATTATTACCTTGTCAACTTTCCATTGTCATTGTATTACCTTGGTCTACATATACTGTCATTATTTTACCCTGGTTCCATCTCCTGTCATTATATTTCCTGGTCTACCATCTACTGTCATGTATTTTACCCTTGGTCTACTATACTGTCATTATTTTTACCCTGGTCTCACTGTCATTGAGATACTTGTTCATTTATCTCCATTGTTTGCTTATATTATTTTGGTTTGTTTATTCATTGTCATTATATTACTCCTTGGTTCTCACAACTGTCAATATATTACCCTGATTCTACTGCTGCTATACTCCTATTCACTATCTACTGTCATTTATTACCCTGGTTCACTTCATCTACTGTCATTATATTACCTTGGATAACCATCTACATTATTATATTACTTGTCTCTCTACTGTCCTTTATTACCCTTATTCACCTTCATTGTCATTATATTACTTGGCTTCATCAATCTACTGTCAATATATTTCCCTGATCTCCCCTCTCTACTCATTATATTACCCTGGTCTAAAACTATCTACTGTCATTATTTTACCCTGGTCTCCCCTCTACTGTCATTATATTACCCTGGTCTACCATCTACTGTCATTATATTACCCTGGTCTACCATATACTGTCATTATTTTACCCTGGTCTCCCCTCTACTGTCATTATATTACCCTGGTCTACCATCTACTGTCATTATATTACCCTGGTCTACCATCTACTGTCATTATATTACCCTGTCATTATATTACCCTGGTCTCCCATCTACTGTCATTATATTACCCTGGTCTCCATCTACTGTCATCCCTGGTCTCCCTGGTCTCCCATCTACTGTCATTATATTACCCTGGACAACCATCTACTATCATTATATTACCCTGGTCTCCCCTCTACTGTCATTTTATTACCCTGGTCTACCCTCTACTGTCATTATATTACCCTGGTCAACAATCTACTGTCAATATATTTCCCTGGTCTACCATCTGCTGTCATTATATTACCCTGGTCAACCCTCTACTGCCATTATATTACCCTGGTCTACCATCTACTGTCATTATATTACCCTGGTCTACCATCTCCTGTCATTATATTTCCCTGGTCTACCATCTACTGTCATTATATTACCCTGGTCTACCATCTACTGTCATTATATTACCCTGGACAACCATCTACTATCATTATATTACCCTGGTCTCCCCTCTACTGTCATTATATTACCCTGGTCTACCCTCTACTGTAATTATATTACCCTGGTCAACAATCTACTTTTTTAAATTACCCTGGTCAACCATCTACTGTCATTATATTACCCCGGATTACAATCTAATGTCATTATATTTCATTACCTGGTCTACTAATTTCCATTGTCATTATTATTTACCCTGGTTCACTATTTCCATTGTCATTATATACCTTGACAACCATTTCCATTATCATTATACACTTGGTCTACTATCTGCTGTTACATATTATTTTGTTCTACTATTGTCAATATATTACCTTGATTCTCTATTGTTATTATATACCTTGGCCTACTACTTCATTGTTTACAGGTATTACCTTGGTTTCCACATTTCCATTGTTACGAGATACTTCCTGGTCTCCCATCATTGTTATATTACCCCTGGATACAATCTAATGTCATTATATTACCCTGTCTACCATCTACTGTCATTATTTTACCTCCTGACTCCTCATTGTCATTATATTACCCTGGTCTACCATCTACTGTCATTATATTTACCCTGGTCTCCCCATCTACTGTCATTATATTACCCTGGTCTACCATCTACTGTCATTATATTACCCTGGTCTACCATCTACTGTC
>NW_024604081.1:0-2628 GCF_018296145.1 Oncorhynchus tshawytscha | reverse complement strand
TGTAATGTCATGTCTCCAAGCATACAGAAACTCCCATATCTGTTTTGTAATGTCATGTCTCCAAGCATACAGAAACTCCCATATCTGTTTTGTAATGTCATGTCTCCAAGCATACAGAAACTCCCATATCTGTTTTGTAATGTCATGTCTCCAAGCATACAGAAACTCCCATATCTGTTTTGTAATGTCATGTCTCCAAGCATACAGAAACTCCCATATCTGTTGTAATGTCATGTCTCTAAGCATACAGAAACTCCCATATCTGTTTTCTTTGTAATGTCATGTCTCCAAGCATACAGAAACTCCCATATCTGTTTTGTAAATGTCATGTCTCCAAGCATACAGAAACTCCCATATCTGTTTTGTAATGTCTCTAAGCACACAGAAACTCCCATATCTGTTTTGTAATGTCATGTCTCTAAGCATACAGAAACTCCCATATCTGCTTTGTAATGTCATGTTTCCAAGCATACAGAAATCACACTGTTTTGTAATGTCATGGCCTACATACAGAAACTCCCATATCTGTTTTGTAATGTCATGTCTCCAAGCATACCAGAAACTCCCATATCTGTTTTTGTAATGTCATGTCTCCAAGCAGAAACTCCCATATCTGTGGGTTGGCAATGTCATGTCTCCAAGCAGAAACTCCCATATCTGTTTTGTAATGTCATGTCTCCAAGCAGACAGAAACTCCCATATCTGTTTTGTAATGTCATGTCTCCAAGCATACAGAAACTCCCATATCTGTTTTGTAATGTCATGTCTCCAAGCATACAGAAACTCCCATATCTGTTTTGTAATGTCATGTCTCCAAGCATACAGAAACTCCCATATCTGTTTTGTAATGTCATGTCTCCAAGCATACAGAAACTCCCATATCTGTTTTGTAATGTCATGTCTCCAAGCATACAGAAACTCCCATATCTGTTTTGTAATGTCATGTCTCCAAGCATACAGAAACTCCCATATCTGTTTTGTAATGTCATGTCTCCAAGCATACAGAAACTCCCATATCTGTTTTGTAATGTCATGTCTCCAAGCATACAGAAACTCCCATATCTGTTTTGTAATGTCATGTCTCCAAGCAGAAACTCCCATATCTGTTTTGTAATGTCATGTCTCCAAGCATACAGAAACTCCCATATCTGTGTTGTAATGTCATGTCTCCAAGCAGAAACTCCCATATCTGTTTTGTAATGTCATGTCTCCAAGCATACAGAAACTCCCATATCTGTTTTGTAATGTCATGTCTCCAAGCAGACAGAAACTCCCATATCTGTTTTGTAATGTCATGTCTCCAAGCATACAGAAACTCCCATATCTGTTTTGTAATGTCATGTCTCCAAGCATACAGAAACTCCCATATCTGTTTTGTAATGTCATGTCTCCAAGCATACAGAAACTCCCATATCTGTTTTGTAATGTCATGTCTCCAAGCATACAGAAACTCCCATATCTGTTTTGTAATGTCATGTCTCCAAGCATACAGAAACTCCCATATCTGTTTTGTAATGTCATGTCTCCAAGCATACAGAAACTCCCATATCTGTTTTGTAATGCCATGTCTCCAAGCATACAGAAACTCCCATATCTGTTTTGTAATGTCATGTCTCCAAGCAGAAACTCCCATATCTGTTTTGTAATGTCATGTCTCCAAGCATACAGAAACTCCCATATCTGTTTTGTAATGTCATGTCTCCAAGCATACAGAAACTCCCATATCTGTTTTGTAATGTCATGTCTCCAAGCATACAGAAACTCCCATATCTGTTTTGTAATGTCATGTCTCCAAGCAGACAGAAACTCCCATATCTGTTTTGTAATGTCATGTCTCCAAGCAGACAGAAACTCCCATATCTGTTTTGTAATGTCATGTCTCCAAGCATACAGAAACTCCCATATCTGTTTTGTAATGTCATGTCTCCAAGCATACAGAAACTCCCATATCTGTTTTGTAATGTCATGTCTCCAAGCATACAGAAACTCCCATATCTGTTTTGTAATGTCATGTCTCCAAGCAGAAACTCCCATATCTGTTTTGTAATGTCATGTCTCCAAGCATACAGAAACTCCCATATCTGTTTTGTAATGTCATGTCTCCAAGCATACAGAAACTCCCATATCTGTTTTGTAATGTCATGTCTCCAAGCATACAGAAACTCCCATATCTGTTTTGTAATGTCATGTCTCCAAGCATACAGAAACTCCCATATCTGTTTTGTAATGTCATGTCTCCAAGCAGACAAGAAACTCCCATATCTGTTTTGTAATGTCATGTCTCCAAGCATACAGAAACTCCCATATCTGTTTTGTAATGTCATGTCTCCAAGCAGACAGAAACTCCCATATCTGTTTTGTAATGTCATGTCTCCAAGCATACAGAAACTCCCATATCTGTTTTGTAATGTCATGTCTCCAAGCATACAGAAACTCCCATATCTGTTTTGTAATGTCATGTCTCCAAGCAGACAGAAACTCCCATATCTGTTTTGTAATGTCATGTCTCCAAGCATACAGAAACTCCCATATCTGTTTTGTAATGTCATGTCTCCAAGCATACAGAAACTCCCATATCTGTTTTGTAATGTCATGTCTCCAAGCATACAGAAACTCCCATATCTGTTT
>NW_024604080.1:0-2628 GCF_018296145.1 Oncorhynchus tshawytscha | reverse complement strand
TGACATTTAAGAACTAATTATCAGGAAGAAATATTCAGTTTAGAGAAAAATATGTATTATAATATGTATAATATATTATTTTGAAAAACATATTGAATAAATTCATTGATTTTCACATTTGTATTACAATAGGACCATACAATTATATACTGTATGTTCTTTGAGAGAATAACCAAATGCATCTGCCATTGTCCTTCTACGCTACTCATGAAATTAACAGTGTGTTTGTGAAGTCATGATGATCTCTTTGTCAGGCTGTCAGACTGTGGAGTCACAGAGGAAGGCTGTGCTTCTCTGGTCTCAGCTCTGAAGTCAAACCCCTCACACCTGAGAGCTGGATCTGAGTAACAATGACCCAGGAGACTCAGGAGTCAGACTGCTCTCTGCTGGACTGGAGGATCCACACTGCAGACTGGAGAAACTCAAGTATGTAGAGGGTTTATGTCAATGTTCATATCAGACATGTTTGACTTATCAGGCTGGTTAAGACAAACATTCTGAACACCACTTGGACAAAGTTATATACTGTGTGTGTGACCTGTATCTGTCCATTGTGTTTGGCCATTGTGTGTGTCCTTTCACACAATGGACACACTGGCAAGACACACACTCACTGAACACACATAGGACACCAACAGGACACAGACACACACACACACACACACTGGACACACATAGGACACCAATACGACACACACACACACTGGACACACATAGGATACCAACAGGACACACACACACACACACACACACTGGACACACATAGGACACCAACAGGACACACACACACACACACACACTGGACACACATAGGATACCAATAGGACACACACACACACACTGGACACACATAGGATACCAACAGGACACACACACACTGGACACACATAGGACACCAACAGGACACACACACACTGGACACACATAGGACACCAACAGGACACACACACACTGGACACACATAGGACACCAACAGGACACACACACTGGACACACATAGGACACCAACAGGACACACACACACTGGACACACATAGGACACCAACAGGACACACACACACACACACTGGACACACATAGGACACCAACAGGACACACACACACACACACACACACTGGACACAATATGTTGCTCATTACCTTCCACAGCAATAATCGTTTCACTACAGGGGTGTTGTGGTTAACTAACTGGATATTCTGTTAATTTCACATATCAATCACAATTAAAGGTTCATTTTCCTTTTTCATGGACATTCTACTTGTGAAATTAACAGTCTGTTTATGAAATCATGATGATCTCTTTGTCAGGCTGTCAGGCTGTGGAGTCACAGAGGAAGGCTGTGCTTCTCTGGTCTCAGCTCTGGGTCAAACCCCTCACACCTGAGAGAGCTGGATCTGAGTAACAACGACCTGAAGGATTCAGGAGTGAAGCTGCTCTCTGCTGTACTGGGGAATCCCCACTGTAAACTGGAGACTCTGAGGTCAGTATTATCAGATATGAAAGCACTTTATGTATGTAGTTCTCCCATTTGAAAAGTCGTAATTATTCGGTTATATTCACTTATAGTGTATTAAAGTTGTCATAAGTTTAGTATTTGGTCCCATATTCCAAGCCTGCAGTGATTACATCAAGCTTGTGATTCTACTAACTTGTTGAATTAATTAGCAGTTTGTCTTGGTTGTGTTTTGGATGTTTTTCCTAATAGAAACTGAATGGTGAATAATGTCCTGTCATTTTGGAGTCACTTCACTTGTATTGTCAGTAAGAATAGAAGATGTTTCTGAACACTTCTACATTCATGTGGATGCTACCATGATGATGAATAATCAGGAATGAATAGAGGATAATGATGAATGAGAAAGTTACAGAGGCACAAAGATCAGACCCCCTCTGTTATTGGTAATGGTGAGAGGTTAGTATGTTTTGTTGTAGCCTCTGTTATTGGTAATGGTGAGAGGTTAGCATGTTTTGTTGTAGCCTCTGTTATTGGTAATGGTGAGAGGTTAGCATGTTTTGTTGTAGCCTCTGTTATTGGTAATGGTGAGAGGTTAGCATGTTTTGTTGTAGTCTCTGTTATTGGTAATGGTGAGAGGTTAGTATGTTTCTGCTTTTTAAACTGGTCTGGTCAGTCTACTATAATATTTGTACTATACATGTTTCTATCTGCAGGCAATACTTTGATCATTTGTCATTTTTTATGATGATACACTATTTTATGAATAGATATGGAAGGTTTAAGGACACTGATATATCTGAATATGTTGAAAAAATATACTGCCACTATTTTCACCACCAAAGAATATCAGTGTGATTTTAAAATGATTTGACTCTTTGCAGGCTGTCAGGCTGTCTAGTCACAGAGGAAGGCTGTGCTTCTCTGGTCTCAGCTCTGAGGTCAAACCCTCACACCTGAGAGAGCTGGACCTGAGCTACAATCACCCAGGAGACTCAGGAGTCAGACTGCTCTCTGCTGGACTGGAGGATCCACACTGCAGACTGGAGAAACTCAAGTATGTAGAGGGTTTATGTCAATGTTCATATCAGACATGTTGGACTTATCAGGCTGGTTAAGACAAACATTCTGACCACCACTTGGACAAAGTTATATGCTGACTGTTTGTGTGTGT
>NW_024604079.1:0-2627 GCF_018296145.1 Oncorhynchus tshawytscha | reverse complement strand
AGACCAGCTGAATACATGATCTCTAACAGAGGAAGGAATGATGAGGGAGGAAGACCAGCTGAAAACATGATCTATAACAGAGGAAGGAATGATGAGGGAGGAAGACCAGCTGAATACATGATCTATAACAGAGGAAGGAATGATGAGGGAGGAAGACCAGCTGAATACATGATCTATAACAGAGGAAGGAATGATGAGGGAGGAAGACCAGCTGAATACATGATGAGGGAGGAAGACCAGCTGAATACATGATCTATAACAGAGGAAGGAATGATGAGGGAGGAAGACCAGCTGAATACATGATGAGGGAGGAAGACCAGCTGAATACATGATCTATAACAGAGTAAGGAATGATGAGGGAGGAAGACCAGCTGAATACATGATGAGGGAGGAAGACCAGCTGAATACATGATGAGGGAGGAAGACCAGCTGAATACATGATCTATAACAGAGGAAGGAATGATGAGGGAGGAAGACCAGCTGAATACATGATGAGGGAGGAAGACCAGCTGAATACATGATCTATAACAGAGGAAGGAATGATGAGGGAGGAAGACCAGCTGAATACATGATGAGGGAGGAAGACCAGCTGAATACATGATGAAGGGAGGAAGACCAGCTGAATACATGATCTATAACAGAGGAAGGAATGATGAGGGAGGAAGACCAGCTGAATACATGATCTATAACAGAGGAAGGAATGATGAGGGAGGAAGACCAGCTGAATACATGATCGAGGGACGGAAGACCAGCTGAATACATGATGAGGGAGGAAGACCAGCTGAATACATGATCTATAACAGAGGAAGGAATGATGGAGGGAGGAAGACCAGCTGAATACATGATGAGGGGAGGGGAAGACCAGCTGAATACACATGATGAGGGAGTGAGACCAGCTGAATACACATCTATAACAGGAGAAGGAATGATGAGGGAGGAAGACCAGCTGAATACATGATCTCTAACAGAGGAAGGAATGATGAGGAGGAAGACCAGCTGAAAACATGATCTATAATAGAGGAAGGAATGATGAGGAGGGAAGACCAGCTGAATACATGATCTATAACAGAGAAGGAATGATGAGGGAGGAAGACCAGCTGAATACATGATCTATAACAGAGGAAGGAATGATGAGGGAGGAAGACCAGCTGAATACATGATCTAGAACAGAGCTGAATAATGATCTGAATACATGATGAGGGAGGAAGACCAGAGGAATACATGATGAGGAGGAAGACCAGCTGAATACATGATGAGGAAGGAATGATGAGGGAGGAAGACCAGCTGAATACATGATCTATAACAGAGTAAGGAATGATGAGGAGGAAGACCAGCTGGAAAAACATGATCTATAACAGAGGAAGGAATGATGAGGAGGAAGACCAGCTGGAATACATGATGAGGGGAGGAAGACCAGCTGAATACATGATCTATAACAGAGGAAGACCAGCTGAATACATGATCTATACTAGAGGAAGGAATGATGAGGGAGGAAGATCAGCTGAATACATGATGAGGGAGGAAGACCAGCTGAATACATGATCTATAACAGAGGAAGGAATGATGAGGGAGGAAGACCAGCTGAATACATGATCTATAACAGAAGAAGGAATGATGAGGGAGGAAGACCAGCTGAAATACATGATCTATAACAGAGGAAGGAATGATGAGGGAGGAAGACCAGCTGAATACATGATCTATAACAGAGGAAGGAATGATGAGGGAGGAAGACCAGCTGAATACATGATCTATAACAGAGGAAGGAATGATGAGGGAGGAAGACCAGCTGAATACATGATCTCTAACAGAGGAAGGAATGATGAGGGAGGAAGACCAGCTGAAAACATGATCTATAACAGAGGAAGGAATGATGAGGGAGGAAGACCAGCTGAATACATGATCTATAACAGAGGGAGGAAGACCAGCTGAAAACATGATCTATAACAGAGGAAGGAATGACGAGGGAGGAAGACCAGCTGAAAACATGATCTATAACAGAGGAAGGAATGATGAGGGAGGAAGACCAGCTGAATACATGATCTCTAACAGAGGAAGGAATGATGAGGGAGGAAGACCAGCTGAAAACATGATCTATAACAGAGGAAGGAATGATGAGGGAGGAAGACCAGCTGAATACATGATGAGGGAGGAAGACCAGCTGAATACATGATCTATAACAGAGGAAGGAATGATGAGGGAGGAAGACCAGCTGAATACATGATCTCTAACAGAGGAAGGAATGATGAGGGAGGAAGACCAGCTGAAATACATGATCTATAACAGAGGAAGGAATGATGAGGGAGGAAGACCAGCTGAATACATGATCTATGAGAGAGGAAGACCAGCTGAATACATGATGAGGGAGGAAGACCAGCTGAATACATGATGAGGGAGGAAGACCAGCTGAATACATGATCTATAACAGAGTAAGGAATGATGAGGGAGGAAGACCAGCTGAATACATGATCTATAACAGAGGAAGGAATGATGAGGAGGAAGACCAGCTGAATACATGATGAGAGAGGAAGACCAGCTGAATACATGATCTATAACAGAGGAAGGAATGATGAGGGAGGAGACCAGCTGAATACATGATCTATAACAGAGGAAGGAATGATGAGGGAGGA
>NW_024604078.1:0-2626 GCF_018296145.1 Oncorhynchus tshawytscha | reverse complement strand
TCAAATGAGTCATTGTGCTCCTAACTGTATTTGTGTAGGCAAACATTTTCCAATTTAAGTCAGTGTAAAGCCCTGCAAAGCAGAGAAAAGAGCAATACAGTGCAAGAGTGAGGTTTTGTTATTATTTCAGCAGCGTAAGTAAAACCAGGCAAGGCGCATCTATTTTAGAATGAAGGAAGGTCCATCCTCTGTTGCTTAATTATAAGGAGTGAACGCCTCAGAGGGAAATTCGTCCCACAACACAACCTCTGATTCACAACCTCAGACTCAGATATAGGCCTAATGACACTTCAAGGTTATATGGTCAACTGTTTCTTAATCTTGCTCCATTATATCAGTGAGCTTCCGCCTCCATAACAGCCACGAACGAACCGAAATGCTTAAGAATGTTGGCTTTTTTGCAACAATAGTTTATGGAGGGGGCAACATGAATTGAGTGAAGGGTCATGGTCCCTCCCTGTACACGGATTGATGAGTGGTGGTTAGACACATAAATAGACTTTTCATTATTTACATTCTCTTTAAATGTCTCCTTGTTTATCTTAATACACTGGAGCAAAATGTAATATGGAGAGGTTGGGTGTCAGTTTAGCTCACACAAACACTGCCAACTTAATGTAAAAAAGTAAACAAACCTGAGGTCCTGCCATGCATTAAAAATTAAAACTTGCAAAGAAAAACACACAAAAGGCAAGAAATTGTTTTCAGTGACTGGTGCTCTGTGAATCTCTTATTGTAACCTCCTTAAGACAGTCATTAACCAACTCGCATCCTCTCTGAGCTGGGATTTGACTGCAAAATCAGGAGGCATATCTGAACCAGCCCATTGTTAACTAAGGCTAAATTATGCACAGTCAGTTGCAGTGATGAAAAGGTGGCCAGGCACTGCACTGCCATGGTGACTTGAGACAGCACAGAGAAAATAGACTTTCAGTTGGATGAGATTACCACAGCCTAATGATGCGACAATATGGGATGCCACATGCCTGTGGGGAAAACCACAAGTGAGGTACACTGACAGAGAACACATTCAAAACAATAAATTACATTTAGCTGAAGAGATATGAGAGTTTTCACTGGCTGGTCATTGAAATATCAGTCATCTTCTACCTTAGCATGAAAAGAAAGACTATAGCTGGATGAGGTCAGCCTTTACTGGTTATTTTTCAGGAGCGGGGTATTTTGATGGGTGGTTAAATGTATGTATTCTCTATGTACTCATAACATAGTTGATAGTTACAAATAGAACAGTCAGAAACAACAAGCTAGCTGTGGCAGCTGTAAACTCACCTGGAAGTAACTTGGCCCCAGGAAGCAAACTTAATGATAGGTGGCTGTGGAGTTTTTTTCAGATCGGTCTGCATTAAATATAAAACAGAGATCGTTTGTTAGTCTATAATAAGCTAACTAAATTATGCACAACATATAGCTAGTGAATTGAACAAGTAATCCTAGCTAGCTAACTACCCAGTAATAGCAAGTAACTGTTAGTATACTGAGGACAGAGTAACTTTGCTAGTCAAGTAAGGTTACTCACCTGAACAGACAGAAGGTAGGATTTAAAGGTTGGTTTCAAGGGCTTCACAGAAAACATTAATAGCTTGAGTCCAATAACTAAAGATGATTAATGGATACTGTTGGATCCTGTATTTTACATTATAGCCATTACCATATATATGATTGAATATTATCTGCTGTTGGCTTGTGTGGATGTATGTATGTGTTATGCAACATAGCTGACTTGAGACATTGTTAAAAGTATCAGGGCCATGGGACTTTCTCATGATGGAAAAATACAGAGAAGCATGAAGACAGGAACTGTTCAATGAGTTGGGAGGGGGGCACATTCAGAGCAGGGTGTTGCGAGAACAAGCGGTCTTTTGTTAGATAACAGGAGCCAGGTGCGAGATAACTGTATGGAGCATGAGAGCCTGGATGTTCTTCACAAGCAAGTTACATCTATCAAAGAAGCGCCAAGAGGCGGGGACCCGCCTGAGCGCCTGCAATAGGCTGAGCAAGTTTAAACCACGCCCGGTCTCTACTGTGATAGACAGTTCCAACCCGTCTGTTGGCCTATCACAGTATAAAGAATACTGTTTTACATACGTCTTGTCAGTTCCCTGTTCTGCCCTGCGTGGTATTACAGTGAGCCCGTATATACGAAAGTTGCATTTGCCATGTATTACTTAGCTAATAAAAAATACCTAGTATAAAATCGGTGACTCATTGTTATATTTATCCTGATACCAGATTTGAATTTACGCAACCCTAACAATACTTCCAATATTTCAGTGAGAAAATAATGTCAAACGTTAACTAACTTGTACCTTGGCTAGCACAATAACAGCAAAAAAATAAACTGCTGAAAATGTGAAGTAGTCAACAATACAGTCCATTTTTTTTAGATTTCCCCATATGGATCAGGCCGGGATAGCTTGCTGGGTATCTCGTTTCGTGTCAACACAGCTGCTGTGCTGGCGAGCTCTGGTTGTCCTCCTCGCGAGCAAGTTACTAGTAGCCAGCCAGCCTTGTAGTTAGCTGCTAGCAAGCAACTTTTACGTTGTCAAACAACCTAGCTAGCTTTAGCTAATCCAGGGGGCAAGCATTCCATTCGCAGAACTTTGCG
>NW_024604077.1:0-2626 GCF_018296145.1 Oncorhynchus tshawytscha | reverse complement strand
GTAGTAGGGTGGTGGATGTCTAGTGTCCCTTATGGCTCTAATTTGATAATGGTAGTAGGGTGGTGGATGTCTAGTGTCCCTTATGGCTCTAATATGATAATGGTAGAAGGGTGGGTGGATGTCTAGGGTCCCTTATGGCTCTAACATGATAACGGTAGTAGGGTGGTGATGTCTAGTGTCCCTTATGGCTCTAATCTGATAATGGTAGGGGGTGGTGGTAGATGTCTAGTGTCCCTTATGGCTCTAATCTGATAATGGTAGTAGGGTGGCAGATTCCTAGTGTCACTTACGGCTCTAATCTGATAGTGGTAGTGGGGTGGTAGATTCCTAGTGTCCCTTATGGCTCTAATCTGATAGTGTTAGTCGGGTGGTAGATTCCTAGTGTCCCTTATCAAATCAAATTTCAAATCAAATCAAATTTATTTATATAGCCCTTCGTACATCAGCTGATATCTCAAAGTGCTGTACAGAAACCCAGCCTAAAACCCCAAACAGCAAGCAATGCAGGTGTAGAAGCACGGTGGCTAGGAAAAACTCCTAGAAAGGCCAAAACCTAGGAAGAAACCTAGAGAGGAACCAGGCTATGTGGGGTGGCCAGTCCTCTTCTGGCTGTGCCGGGTGGAGATTATAACAGAACATGGCCAAGATGTTCAAATGTTCATAAATGACCAGCATGGTCGAATAATAATAAGGCAGAACAGTTGAAACTGGAGCAGCAGCACAGTCAGGTGGAAGTTGAAACTGGAGCAGCAGCATGGCCAGGTGGACTGGGGACAGCAAGGAGTCATCATGTCAGGTAGTCCTGGGGCATGGTCCTAGGGCTCAGGTCAGTTGAAACTGGAACAGCAGCATGGCCAGGTGGACTGGGGACAGCAAGGAGTCATCATGTCAGGTAGTCCTGGAGCTCAGGTCCTAGGGCTCAGGTCCTCCGAGAGAGAGAAAGAAAGAGAGAAGGAGAGAATTAGAGAACGCACACTTAGATTCACACAGGACACCGAATAGGACAGGAGAAGTACTCCAGATATAACAAACTGACCCCAGCCCCCGACACATAAACTACTGCAGCATAAATACTGGAGGCTGAGACAGGAGGGGTCAGGAGACACTGTGGCCCCATCCGAGGTCACCCCGGACAGGGCCAAACAGGAAGGATATAACCCCACCCACTTTGCCAAAGCACAGCCCCCACACCACTAGAGGGATATCTTCAACCACCAACTTACCATCCTGAGACAAGGCTGAGTATAGCCCACAAAGATCTCCGCCACGGCACAACCCAAGGGGCGCCAGCCCAGACAGGATGACCACAACAGTGAATCAACCCACTCAGGTGACGCACCCCCTCCAGGGACGGCATGAGAGAGCCCCAGTAAGCCAGTGACCCAGCCCCTGTAATAGGGTTAGAGGCAGAGAATCCCAGTGGAAAGAGGGGAACCGGCCAGGCAGAGACAGCAAGGGCGGTTCGTTGCTCCAGAGCCTTTCCGTTCACCTTCCCACTCCTGGGCCAGACTACACTCAATCATATGACCCACTGAAGAGATGAGTCTTCAGTAAAGACTTAAAGGTTGAGACCGAGTTTGCGTCTCTGACATGGGTAGGCAGACCGTTCCATAAAAATGGAGCTCTATAGGAGAAAGCCCTGCCTCCAGCTGTTTGCTTAGAAATTCTAGGGACAATTAGGAGGCCTGCGTCTTGTGACCGTAGCGTACGTGTAGGTATGTACGGCAGGACCAAATCAGAGAGATAGGTAGGAGCAAGCCCATGTAATGCTTTGTAGGTTAGCAGTAAAACCTTGAAATCAGCCCTTGCTTTGACAGGAAGCCAGTGTAGAGAGGCTAGCACTGGAGTAATATGATCAAATTTTTTGGTTCTAGTCAGGATTCTAGCAGCCGTATTTAGCACTAACTGAAGTTTATTTAGTGCTTTATCCGGGTAGCCGGAAAATAGAGCATTGCAGTAGTCTAACCTAGAAGTGACAAAAGCATGGATTAATTTTTCTGCATCATTTTTGGACAGAAAGTTTCTGATTTTGCAATGTTACGTAGATGGAAAAAAGATGTCCTTGAAATGGTCTTGATATGTTCTTCAAAAGAGATCAGGGTCCAGAGTAACGCCGAGGTCCTTCACAGTTTTATTTGAGACGACTGTACAACCATTAAGATTAATTGTCAGATTCAACAGAATATCTCTTTGTTTCTTGGGACCTAGAACAAGCATCTCTGTTTTGTCCGAGTTTAATAGTAGAAAGTTTGCAGCCATCCACTTCCTTATGTCTGAAACACATGCTTCTAGCGAGGGCAATTTTGGGGCTTCACCATGTTTCATTGAAATGTACAGCTGTGTGTCATCCGCATAGCAGTGAAAGTTTACATTATGTTTTCGAATAACATCCCCAAGAGGTAAAATATATAGTGAGAACAATAGTGGTCCTAAAACGGAACCTTGAGGAACACCGAAATTTACAGTTGATTTGTCAGAGGACAAACCATTCACAGAGACAAACTGATATCTTTCCGACAGATAAGATCTAAACCAGGCCAGAACTTGTCCGTGTAGACCAATTTGGGTTTCCAATCTCTCCAAAGAATGTGGTGATCGATGGTATCAAAAGCGGCACTAAGGTCTA
>NW_024604076.1:0-2626 GCF_018296145.1 Oncorhynchus tshawytscha | reverse complement strand
CCACAACCGAGCAAGAGTGCCTTGCAGTTGTCTGGGCTTTGGAAAAGTGGAGGTACTACCTGGAGGGAAGACACTTCATTGTGGTCACTGACCATTCCTCCCTTGTGTGGGTGTTCAAGACCAACAAACCAAGTACCAGACTCATAAGATGGGCTCTACGGTTGCAAGAGTTCACCTTTGCAGTAGAATACAGGAAAGGAAAATACAACACTGTTCCAGATGCCTTGTCCAGAGCTCCTGCTTGTGATAACGGTGGCCCTCCTCTTACATGTGCTACTGTCCTGTCAAGCAGTCGAGACTCGCCCAAAACGGACTTTCCCATCTCTGATGAGGCCATATGGAAAGCCCAACAGGATGATCCAGAAGTACAGGCTTTGTACCAGACTATCCTGGAAGATGGAGAAAAGATGGTCAATCCTACCACAAAGCTGACCATCATTGAAGACAAAGTCTACCGTGTTGTACAACTACCTCACAGAACACTCTACCAAATGTACATACCTGAAACTCTACGCCTTCAACTGCTTCAACATTTCCATGAAGACCCATTAGCTGGTCATTTGGGCAGGTTTAAAACCTACAAGCGGTTGCAAGCGTTACTGTACTGGCCAAATCTGGGCATGGATGTGAAGTCGCACATCCGAAACTGTCAGGTTTGTCAAATGTACAAACCAGAAGGTAGAAAGCCTGCTGGCAAGTTGCAGCAAACGGTGGTTACCCGACCTTGGGAAATGTTAGGAGTGGATTTGATGGGTCCATTTCCTAGAAGCTCCAATCAGAATGTGTACATGCTTGTTTTTGTTGATTATTATTCAAAGTGGGTGGAGCTATTTTCCTGCGTCAGGCCACAGCAAGGACCGTCTCTAACATCCTTACGAAAGAGATCCTGACTCGCTGGGGAGTGCCTGATTACATCCTGTCTGATCGAGGTTCCCAATTTGTCTCTGATCTCTTTGAGGAGACCTGCCAAAGATGGAACCTGAGACAGAAGTTGACCACGGCCTATCACCCACAGACCAATCTCACTGAGAGAGTAAATCGAACCTTGAAGACGATGATTGCTTCCTATGTAGGGACCCAGCACAAACACTGGGACAAGCACCTTCACGAGTTTCGATTTGCCCTGAATTCTGCTGTGCAAGAGTCCACTGGAGTCACACCTGCAGAGCTGAACCTAAGTCGTCCTCTCCGAGGACCCTTGGATATGGTGCTACAGCCCCAGCAGCTTACTCCAGACGCTGCTTGCTATGACCAGGTAGTCCATCTCCACGACTTGAGAGCTCTTGTCTCAAAGAACACGATCCAGGCTCGACTCAAGCAGAAGAGAAATTATGATAAGAACAGACGAGACATGCAGTTCCAGCTTCGTGATCGGGTGTGGCTTCGCTCTCATCCTTACTCGAAAGCTGAACAATTCTTCTCTGCCAAGCTCGCTCCTAAATGGCAAGGACCATATAGGATTGTGGAGCAGATGGGCCCTTTGAACTACCGAGTGGTGAAAGAGGACACAGGCGTTGTCCATGTCTCACGCCTTAAGGCCTGTTACCCCTCGGCTGAGGAATTGGAGGCGATTGAGCGCCGCAAGGTCCTGGATATCTTTGAAGAGGAGAGTGAGGAGACTTTTCTTGGATTCCCAGACCCAGAAGTCTCACACCTTAAGGCCTGTGATCCTTCAGCTGAGGAGCGTGAGCTCCAAAAGTCATGAATATTTTTGTAGAGGAAAGCGATGAGACCTTTCTCGGCCGACCAAGATGTGCCTTCCAGGGCAATGGTCGGCTTTTTCCAGGGGAGGGGGTGTGTGACGGCCCTGAATTATTCTGAACCGTCTCAGTGCAGCTCCTTCCAATAGGGCGCTTTCCCTTTAATTCCCAATTAAATAGCCAGCATCAGCTGCGCAAAAGGGGGTTGTGATGGAGACGTGAATGAGGATGTGTTCAACGCTCAGTGCCGAAGCTTCTCTATTCCGTTTGTTTTGTTGCCGTTAAACGTGTGTTTTGTAGCCTAAGAGAGTTTACCCAGGATCGGATCCACTCTTTGCGTCCGTGGGACCACACCTCTCCGTTCTTCGTGGCCTTTCTCTCGCTGGAGATCTATTGGCGGATTGGATTGTCTGACTGACCGACTGACTACCACCTTTTTTTGTATACGGTATTTCATTTGTTTTGATGCGATGTATACTTTGATTTATGTAGTTAGTTGTAGTTGAGGACTTAGTAAGAGTTGATACGCTTTAAAGTTCTGTGGTAAAATAATTGTTATATTGATTGTATGTTTAATACTGGGTTTACGCTACACGGAATGAACGGATAAAACATTGGGTGACAAAAGTCACTTGAGTTCACTGAACTCCCTTTACCGGGCTGGACTCTTTTAGGCCCGAGGTACAGGACATTTCTGGAGGAACCAGAACTCATTTGTGATATTATTATATGTGTATAATCATTGTTGTTGCTAATACAACCCACGCAAAGAATATAGTTATTTTTGAAGTTCTTTCAATGTTTTGGGGTTATGAAAGTTTATTTCCATCCTGACTTTTACATAAGTCCTTTGTATTGGTGTAGACTTGACGGACCAGATGGGACTCATCCCCACCCAAACTAAAAAGGAGAAACTAATGTTTTCT
>NW_024604075.1:0-2626 GCF_018296145.1 Oncorhynchus tshawytscha | reverse complement strand
AGCGTCTTTTGATGTTTAGTGTTCTGAGAGCTCATTTCCTTTCAAACAGCTTATTGAATCTAATAGTGTAGTGCAGCCTCACACCAATCATTCAACTGCTCACACTCGTACAACTATAAAGTAAGAAGATTATGAATTGGGTTCTTTACATTTTGCTTACAGTACTGTGTGTGTGTGTGTGTCTGTGTGCGTGCCTGTGTACATGTTTTGAATGGCGGGCTCAGCCCTAGTAGAGAATAAACATATGATCTGTTGCATTGTCTAATGGTGGACTACAGCTGGTGCCTAATACATTGTTGAGTAGTCTAAAGGCCTTTTCACACTGCATTGTTCCCCAGGCTAGACTGGCCCTGGGCTAGCTCATCCTGTGTTTACACAATTTGTTAACCGTGTGCTAAGCTTTAGCCCTGGGCTAAGGATTCACACTTGTATTCCATCTGAATTCTAATGGATAAACACGACACGCGACCAACATTCTACCTCTGACCTGTCCAATGTATAAGCAATAAAACATGTATTAACACATGATTTCCTCCTGCTTCTAGTCTAGCATTTGATTTCCAACATTGATGGTTTGCATAAACCTTGCTGTCTTCACAAATATTTATTATAACTAACCCAAGATAGACCAGAGCCTGTCTGTCCAATGGACAGAATACGCAAGCAGGTTGACAGAGTCAAGCACGAGCTAGCGAGATCCTATTGGCACGTTCTAGCATTTATTTGCATATTTCCGTTAAGGAACGCCTACACTGTGAAGTGCGAAGGGCTCAATATCTCAATTCGCCCTTGCACTCCTTCTAAACAACGGCATTTTTAAAAACTTAGGTAAGGGTAATGTCTACAAAATGTAGTTCACTTGGTTTGTTACAGATTCTAGTTTTGGAAACAGAAAACTGTATTGAGATCAAATGTTTAATTGAGGAGATTATTAGTAGAATATCAGCCTTCTCCCTCTGCTGGCCACTGGGCTTCCTCTCGTCACCATATTTGGTAAAGAGTGGAAACGCCAACCGGATGCTTCACATTTATACATCCTGTGAAATGATTGGCTCGTTGTTCTATCTGTGATTTGTCTGTCTGCCAATGTTCCACTTTTGAAATGCGATCTCGCCCATGTACAGAGAATTCTGTGCACAGACGAGACATCAATACACATTTTCTGATCCAAGCAAAATCATGCAACAATATTATCATCATGGATAGCTACAGTGGGCTCCGAAAATACTGGCACCCCTGACTGGCAATGCACTAATGATACTTAAAAAATATTAATAATATAATTATGGAGATAAACTCAAAATACCAACATGTGAGAAATACTGTACTTTATTGCTGTTTCAATGGAACCCACAAAAACATTTATTGATTTAATTAAAAATCAATGTCCTCCAAATCAAGGTTTCACAGTTAATGGCACCCTTAAAGATTATTATAAATAACATCTACCAAAATTAAACCAGGAATTAAATTCCACTTATTGAAGTTTATCTTAGTCTTAAGGAACTATATTGAGCCATTACATCACTTCCTGTTTCACTAGGGTATAAAAATGAGGTATCACGCATGCAATATCCCTCTGTCATCCAACACCATGAAGAACAAAAAGAACTGGCAGTTAAAAAAGACAGATGGTCGTAGACCTTCATAAAGCTGGTAATGGCTACAAGAAGATCCACAAACGATTGGATATACCACTGAGCACTGTCTGGGCAATTATTAAAAAACACTAAAGTTATGGAACAGTTGAAAATCTCACGGGTAGAGGACCAAATGCATTTTGCCCCCCAGGAAAGGGAGGAGGATGGCGAGAGAAGCCACAATCTCCAATAATCACTTTTTTTTTCAATTTCCAAGAATCAAAGATTTGCAGGCCTTGGTGGCATCTTGGGGTCACCAGGTTTCAAAAAGCACCATCAGGTTTCCAGAAGAAAGCCCTTTCTGACCCCAAGACAGACGCAAGGGCTTGGAGTTTGCCAAACGTCACTTAAATTATGACTGGAAGAAGTTGCTCTGGTCAGATGAGACCAAAATTTTACGTTTTGGTCAGATACAGCATCTGCATGTTTGGTGTCGAAACAGAGATGCATACAAGGAGAGGCAGCTCATACCGACGGTGAAATATGCTGGTGGGTCAGTGATGTTTTGTGGCTGTTTTAATTCCAGAGGTCCAGGGGCACAGGTTAAGATTGATGGCATAATGAATTCCATCAAGTATCAGGCAATTTTGGCTGACATTCTGGTTTCCTCTGTCAGAAGGCTGGGAGTTGGTCGAAGATGGACTTTCCTACAAGACAATGACCCAAAACATACCTCAAGATCCACACAGATGTGGTTCTGTGACAACAAAATCAATGTTCTGCCATGGCCATCTCATCTCACCTAAGGAGACCCTTAGCCCTGGGCCATAAATGTCGATCTGAGGCATGTTGGCATTCGCTGGAGGAAAATGTGATGCTGCTTCTCATCTTCGGGTCACCTCACCAAGACTCTAGGACCGTGTCCCAAATGACACCCTATTCTATACAGTGCACAACTGTTGACCAGAGCCCTATGGAGCTTCCTGCTGACTGGACTTGTGAAATTGAAATGTTGTCATTGCCTTTCAGTAGCGTGGGTAAAATCA
>NW_024604074.1:0-2626 GCF_018296145.1 Oncorhynchus tshawytscha | reverse complement strand
CCCCTGAAAGATAAACTCTCCTTTGTCATTCCAAGTAGCGGCCCCCTTTGAGGCTTTTATTTTGTTCATTATGTATCTAACATTTTTCCTGTTACGAACTGGAACATGTGTCAACATATGCAGAACATTATCTTCAACGTATTTGATCTTCAACCTGTAAGGCATTATAGGGGCAGGGCTCTCTGTCTGATCTTCAACCTGTAAGGCATTACAGGGGCAGGGCTCTCTCTCTGATTTTCAACCTGTAAGGTCTCTGGTCCAGACATTATAAGGCAGGGCTCTCTCTCTGATCTTCAACCTGTAAGGCATTACAGGGGCAGGGCTCTCTCTCTGATTTTCAACCTGTAAGGTCTCTGGTCCAGACATTACAGGGGCAGGTCTCTCTCTCTGATCTTCAACCTGTAAGGTCTCTGGTCCAGACATTACAGGGGCAGGTCTCTCTCTCTGATCTTCAACCTGTAAGGTCTCTGGTCCAGGCATTACAGGGGCAGGTCTCTCTCTCTGATTTTCAACCTGTAATGTCTCTGGTTCAGGCCTTACAATAGAAAGTATAGGGACATATTTAAATCGAACTCCGAGATTGCAATTCCTATGACTTCCACTAGATGTCAACAGTATTTCATCAAGGTTTCAGACTGGTTTCTTCCAAAACGAGGAAGAATTCTGAGTTTTGATACAGGAACACAGAGTTGGAAATCGATCTGTGCGAGCATGATGAAGAGGACACGCTAAAATCGCTTTCCTATTGAACATACTTCTTTAAGTATGATATGTTATAGTTTAATTACATTTTAGGGTACCTGAGGATTAAATAGAAATGTAGTTTGACTGTTTTAACAAAGTTTAGCAGTAGCTTTTTGGAACCCTTTCTCTGCATGTTGAACGAGTGGATTACTGAAATCAATGGCGCCAACTAAACTGACTTTTTGGGATATAAAGAAGGATTTTATCTAACAAAACAACACTACATGTTGTTCCTGGGACTCTTAGGATTGCAAATCAGAGGAAGATTTTAAAAAAGGAAGTGAATAATTCATCGCTATTTGTGACTTTATTAAACCTGTGCTGGTTGAAAAATATGTTGATGTGCGGCGCCGTCCTCAAACAATCGCATGGCATACTTTCCATGTAAAGCCTATTGTACATCGGACAACGCAGGTAGATTAACAAGAATTTAAGCTTTTAACCGATATGACACCTACAGTGGTGCAAAAAAATATTTAGTCAGCCACCAATTGTGCAAGTTCTCCCACTTAAAAAGATGAGAGAGGCCTGTAATTTTCATAATAGGTACACTTCAACTATGACAGGCAAAATGAGAACAAATTTCCAGAAAATCACATTGTAGGATTTTTAATGAATTTATTTGCAAATTATGGTGGAAAATAAGTATTTGGTCACCTACAAAAGTTTCTCAATACTTTGTTATATACCCTTTGTTGGCAATGACAGAGGTCAAACGTTTTCTGTAAGTCTTCACAAGGTTTTCACACACTGTTGCTGGTATTTTGGCCCATTCCTCCATGCAGATCTACTCTAAAGCAGTGATGTTTTGGGGCTGTTGCTGGGCAACATGGACATTCAACTCCCTCCAAAGATTTTCTATGGGGTTGAGATCTGGAGACTGGCTAGGCCACACCAGGACCTTGAAATGCTTCTTACGAAGCCACTCCTTCGTTGCCCGGGCGGTGTGTTTGGGATCATTGTCATGCTGAAAGACCCAGCCACGTTTCATCTTCAATGCCCTTGCTGATGGAAGGAGGTTTTCACTCAAAATCTCACGCTACATGGCCCCATTCATTCTTTCCTTTACACGGATCAGTCGTCCTGTACTGGCTTAAGCAGGGGGACACGTCTGGCACTGCAGGATTTGAGTCCCTGGCGGCGTAGTGTGTTACTGATGGTAGGCTTTGTTACTTTGGTCCCAGCTCTCTGCAGGTCATTCACTAGGTCCCCCCGTGTGGTTCTGGGATTTTTGCTCACCGTTCTTGTGATCATTTTGATCCCACGGGGTGAGATCTTGCGTGGAGTCCCAGATCGAGGGAGATTATCAGTGGTCTAGTATGTCTTCCATTTCCTAATAATTGCTCCCACGGCTGATTTTTTTCAAACCAAGCTGCTTACCTATTGCAGATTCAGTCTTCCCAGCCTGGTGCAGGTCTACAATTTTGTTTCTGGTGTCCTTTGACAGCTCTTTGGTCTTGGCCATAGTGGAGTTTGGAGTGTGACTGTTTGAGGTTGTGGACAGGTGTCATTTTATACTGATAACAAGTTCGGACAGGTGTCATTTTATACTGATAACAAGTTCAAACAGGTGCCATTAATACAGGTAACGAGTGGAGGACAGAGGAGCCTCTTAAAGAAGAAGTTACAGGTCTGTGAGAGCCAGAAATCTTGCTTGTTTGTAGGTGACCAAATACTTATTTTCCACCATAATTTGCAAATAAATTCATAAAAAATCCTACAATATGATTTTCTGGATTTTTTTCCTCATTTTGTCTGTCATAGTTGAAGTGTACCTATGATGAAAATTACAGGCCTCTCTCATCTTTTTAAGTGGGAGAACTTGCACAATTGGTGGCTGACTAAATACTTTTTTGCCCCACTGTAGTTGGTCACGCCTGTG
>NW_024604073.1:0-2625 GCF_018296145.1 Oncorhynchus tshawytscha | reverse complement strand
ACATCATAACGCTGAGGTCTGTCCAACGCTGGTCCGACCAAGCTGACTCCACACTCCAAGACTGCTTCCATCACGTGGACTGGGAGATGTTTCGTATTGCGTCAGACAACAACATTGACGAATACGCTGATACGGTGTGCGAGTTCATTAGAACGTGCGTTGAAGATGTCGTTCCCATAGCAACGATTAAAACATTCCCTAACCAGAAACCGTGGATTGATGGCAGCATTCGTGTGAAACTGAAGGCACGAACCACTGCTTTTAATCAGGGCAAGGTGTCTGGTAACATGGCTGAATACAAACAGTGCAGCTATTCCCTCCGCAAGGCTATCAAACAAGCTAAGCGCCAGTACAGAGACAAAGTAGAATCTCAATTCAACGGCTCAGACACAAGAGGTATGTGGCAGGGTCTACAGTCAATCACGGACTACAGGAAGAAACCCAGCCCAGTCACGGACCAGGATGTCTTGCTCCCAGGCAGACTAAATAACTTTTTTGCCCGCTTTGAGGACAATACAGTGCCACTGACACGGCCTGCAACGGAAACATGCGGTCTCTCCTTCACTGCAGCCGAAGTGAGTAAGACATTTAAATGTGTTAACCCTCGCAAGGCTGCAGGCCCAGACGGCATCCCCAGCCGCGCCCTCAGAGCATGCGCAGACCAGCTGGCCGGTGTGTTTACGGACATATTCAATCAATCCCTATACCAGTCTGCTGTTCCCACATGCTTCAAGAGGGCCACCATTGTTCCTGTTCCCAAGAAAGCTAAGGTAACTGAGCTAAACGACTACCGCCCCGTAGCACTCACATCCGTCATCATGAAGTGCTTTGAGAGACTAGTCAAGGACCATATCACCTCCACCCTACCTGACACCCTTGACCCACTCCAATTTGCTTACCGCCCAAATAGGTCCACAGACGATGCAATCTCAACCACACTGCACACTGCCCTAACCCATCTGGACAAGAGGAATACCTATGTGAGAATGCTGTTCATCGACTACAGCTCGGCATTCAACACCATAGTACCCTCCAAGCTCGTCATCAAGCTCGAGACCCTGGGTCTCGACCCCGCCCTGTGCAACTGGGTACTGGACTTCCTGACGGGCCGCCCCCAGGTGGTGAGGGTAGGCAACAACATCTCCTCCCCCGCTGATCCTCAACACTGGGGGCCCCCACAAGGGTGCGTTCTGAGCCCTCTCCTGTACTCCCTGTTCACCCACGACTGCGTGGCCATGCACGCCTCCAACTCAATCATCAAGTTTGCGGACGACACAACAGTGGTAGGCTTGATTACCAACAACGACGAGACGGCCTACAGGGAGGAGGTGAGGGCCCTCGGAGTGTGGTGTCAGGAAAATAACCTCACACTCAACGTCAACAAAACTAAGGAGATGATTGTGGACTTCAGGAAACAGCAGAGGGAACACCCCCCCCATCCACATCGATGGAACAGTAGTGGAGAGGGTAGCAAGTTTTAAGTTCCTCGGCATACACATCACAGACAAACTGAATTGGTCCACTCACACAGACAGCATCGTGAGGAAGGCGCAGCAGCGCCTCTTCAACCTCAGGAGGCTGAAGAAATTCGGCTTGTCACCAAAAGCACTCACAAACTTCTACAGATGCACAATCGAGAGCATCCTGGCGGGCTGTATCACCGCCTGGTATGGCAACTGCACCGCCCTCAACCCGTGGGCTCTCCAGAGGTAGTGAGGTCTGCTGGCGCATCACCGGGGCAGAAGCTGCCTGCCCTCCAGGACACCTACCACCCGATGCTACAGGAGGCCATAAAGATCATCAAGGACATCAACCACCGAGCCACTGCCTGTTCACCGCTGCCATCTGGGGCAGGGTCATTTGGGTCATCAAGCTGGATGCAGAATTGAAAGCAGCTATCTCCAAGGCCATCAGACTGTTAAACAGCCACCACCCCAACATTGAGTGGCTACTGCCAACACACTTGTAATGACACTGACTCTACTCCAGCCACTTTAATCATGGGAATCGATGGGAAATGATGTAAATATATCACTAGCCACTTTAAACAATGCTACCTTATATAATGTTACTTACCCTACATTGTTCATCTCATATGCATACGCTGATACTGTACTCTATATCATCGACTGCATCCTTATGTAATACATGTATCACTAGCCACTTTAACTATGCCACATGGTTTACATACTTATCTCATATGTATATACTGTACTCGATATCATCTACTGTATCTTGCCTATGCTGCTCTGTGCCATCACTCATTCATATATACTTATGTACATATTCTTTATCCTTACACTGTGTATGACAGTAGTTTTTGGAATTGTTAGTTAGATTACTTGCCGTTATTACTGCATTGTCGGAACTAGAAGCACAAGCATTTAGCTACACTCGCATTAACATCTGCTAACCATGTGTATGTGACAAATAAAATTTGATTTGATTTGATTTGATTTGATTTAATCTTTTTAAGCTGTCTCATGATGGCAAAGGGTGGCTATTTTGAAAGTCAATGTTTAAAATAGATAAAAATATAGAAAAACATTTGAATAATTAGGTGTGTCCAAACTGTTGACTGATACTGTAAATACATATGTGACCCGATGCAGGAAACTAGGTGAA
>NW_024604072.1:0-2624 GCF_018296145.1 Oncorhynchus tshawytscha | reverse complement strand
ATACCCTACATACATACACAAGAAATAACTACAAGCAGCTACACAAAAAAAGCTTTACACAGAAACGCAGGATCAGCATTTTGTGAAGCGTTCTTGTGTTGCACACGAGAGGGTATGACCTAGGCTTAGTCATTTTATGACTTCTATAAAGGGGAGTATCAATGAAGTATCCATAGTGCAGTATTAAGATATTCATTGTAGACTTTATATTATAGTAGAATTAATGTAAATGAATAAAAGTGAATTGATGTATGTCAACTTGATGGCGATATTTGCTCAACAAAAGCTGTATTGGTGTTAGACGGTCTGAAGTTGTATGACTTTCACTTATTTATTTAATTGTCACAGCCTGAAAAGAGGTAGAAAAGCCTCCAAGATGGCGACAAATATCTTCTGTCAGAAAATCCTATCAATGTATTTATCACATGCGCTGAGTCGAACAGGTGAAATGCATACTTACATCTTCCTCTAACTCTGCCTTGACAGAGAAGGGCTTGATGAATCATTTACAGTATATTGAATTCAGAGTTTCTAGTGTGAAAATACAACATTGCTGTCTGCCAAAATAATTAGCAGTATTAAAGCAGTGTAATATACACTGAGTGTACAAAACATGAGTGCTCTTCCCATGACATAGATGGCCCAGGTGAATCCAGGTGAAAGCTATGATCCTTTATTGATGTCACAGTGTAGATGCTGGGTTTTGACACGTAACAGTGTCCCGTGTGAATCAAGAATGGTCCACCAACCAAAGGACACCCAGCCAACTTGACACAACTGTGGGAAGCATTGGAGTCAACATGGACCAGCATCCCAGTGGAATGCTTTTTGACACTTTGCAGAGTCCATGCCCCGACGAATTGAGGCTGATCTGAGGGGGAAAAAGGGTGCAACTAAATTGGCCCATTCATACTAGCAGGGAAGCCCCACTCTCTCAGAGGCTGAGGCGAAGAGTGAGCAGTCGTAGGCCCACTCCATGTGAGTGGCTTTACCGTAACCTCAGGCACAGTGGAACGGGGAAACTCATCCCTATAATTGTGTTGGGGAGATCCAGACTGCATTTCACATGGCACCCTATTCACTATACAATGCATTACTTTTGACCAGGGCCCATAGAGGTCTAGTCAAAAGTAGTGCACTGTATAGAGTGCCATTTGGAATGCAAGTTCAGACTCAGCTTTAATAAGGGGATTAGGTCTGCTAGCCAGTGTTCCGTCTCTCTCTCTCTCCCTCTCCTGCAGGCATGCTCATGTACAATAAGGTGTTTTCGGGGCATGATGACTCAGCTCATCGGTGACCAAACTCACCTTTGTAGTGTGGTGTTTATACTGCTGCTACACCTTAATCAGGACCTCATCCCCCGGCTATTTAAGTATCTGGTGAACGAGATTACCTTAATCATAACTTGTGGGCCAGTATGTTGTGTGGCAACCCTGCCTGTTAGTAGTTTGACACACATAATGCTTTACTTGAGGGCTACCTACATTAAGACCTCATAACACATGAATCACACATGAATCATAACACAAATCACTGTACATGCACCTGTCACCATCACCATGCGCAGCAGCGCTCATTGGACTCACATGGACTCCTTCACGTGGTTGATTGCCCCTGTATATCTATCTGTTCCTCGTGGTGTTCCCTGTGTACGCATTACTTGGTGCTGTGTGTTCCTGTCCAGACGCTGTTCCTGTTCTGTTTAATGTCTTTCAGTTATTAAACCTTCACTCCCTGTACCTGTATTGGCACTTCGTCTCAGGCCTATAAACACCAGTGGCAATATATCCTCCAAACACCAGCTTCTCCGGCATTACTACTTAAATATCCACAGCCATTGGAGGCCAGAAAGTCCCACCTAAAATTGAATTTGCTCATCAGAGGGCCCGTCACTGCTTGCTTCAAACACAGCACAACGCTGGAAATCTGTCTGCATCCACAGAAACTACTCCCATCGTTCTATGACAAACACAGATGGTTTTATATCAAATTCACAGAGAGCGGTAGAGAGACTCTGACACAGATGTACTGCCAGTTCCTTGTTGGTTTTGGCTGTACTCTGAGTATACAAAACATCAAATCAAATTTTATTTGTCACATACACATGGTTAGCAGATGTTAGTGCGAGTGTAGCGAAATGCTTGTGCTTCTAGTTCCGACAATGCAGTAATAACCAACAAGTAATCTAGCTAACAATTCCAAAACTACTACCTTATAGACACAAGTGTAAGGGGATAAAGAATATGTACATAAGATATATGAATGAGTGATGGTACAGAGCGGCATAGGCAAGATACAGTAGATGGTATTGAGTGCAGTATATACATATGAGATGAGTATGTAAACAAAGTGGCATAGTTAAAGTGGCTAGTGATACATGTATTACATAAGGATGCAGTAGATGATATAGAGTACAGTATATACGTATACATGTGAGATGAATAATGTAGGGTATGTAAACATTATATTAGGTAGCATTGTTTAAAGTGGCTAGTGATATATTTTACATAATTTCCCATCAATTCCCATTATTAAAGTGGCTGGAGTTGAGTCAGTGTGTTGGCAGCAGCCACTCAATGTTAGTGGTGGCTGTTTTAACAGTCTGATGGCCTTGAGATGGAAGC
>NW_024604071.1:0-2622 GCF_018296145.1 Oncorhynchus tshawytscha | reverse complement strand
GAGACAGTAGATCTAGCTGGTCTGTTATAATATAATAGAGGCAGTAGATCTAGCTGGTCTGTCTCTCTCATAATTGAATAGAGACAGTAGATCTAGCTGGTCTGTCATAATATAATAGAAACATTAGATCTAGCTGGTCTGTCATAATTGAATAGAGACAGTAGATCTAGCTGGTCTATCATAATATAATAGAGACATTAGATCCTAGCTGGTCTGTCATAATATAATAGAGACAGTGAGTCCTAGCTGGTCTGTCATAATATAATAGAGACATAGAGACAGTAGATCCTAGCTGGTTTTGTCATATTATAATAGAGACAGTAGATCTAGCTGGTCTGTCATAATATAATAGAGACATTAGATCTAGCGGTCTGTCATATTATAAAGACAGTAGGTCTAGCTGGTCTGTCATAAATATAATAGGACAGTAGAACTAGCTGGTCTGTTATAATATAATAGGCAGTAGATCTAGCTGGTCTGTCATAATATAATAGAGACAGTAGATCTAGCTGGTCTGTCATATTATAATAAATATAGCCATAGAGACAGTAGATCTAGCTGGTTTGTCATATTATTTTAGAGACAGTAGATCTAGCTGGTCTGTCATAATTTAATAAAGACAGTATATCTAGCTGGTCTGTCATAGTATAAAAGAGACAGTAGATCTAGCTGGTCTGGCATAATGTAATAGAGACATGAGATCTAGCTGGTCTTTCATACCTTAAGGGAACATTTCGGCATTTGCCGTATGGTTAATGAGAAAGTGCACATTGCAAATGTACGGTCCCTTACTAGACGTCCGAAAACGTTTTTAAAATTCGCGGACGGCGTCGGGCCGAGCGGCAGGGCCGGACCTACCAGGAAGTCATCAAATGAACTTTGTCGGACATTCGGTTTCCGTTTCACAAAAATAATAAGATTTTGGTCATTTTCACACTGTCCCAGAATATCCCACAGGGGGCATAAGCAATCATATTGCTATCGGACAAAACATCACGATTCACGACGGGGCCTTATCTCGAAAACGGAAAATATTTCTAGCCGAAACTCGGTGAGCGTAGGTTTGGCATAATGGGCAGTTGGCCCCGAACAAGATGGCGTCCAGGCCTCAACGGTTTTTGAGTTATGGCCATTTATCTGGGATTAAAGGTCCAAAATGAAAATAGAGAAATTATTTTTCCACTTCATGTCAAAGTCAAGGAGCCTCGGTGTCAATAAAAAAGAACCAGCCATTTATCTATCGTCATTTTAAGAGAAATCGTACAATGACAGATTGGTGATGTTCACGGATAGGTGTTTTTTTTTTCAACGGTTACAGATCCAGTTGCAGGGTGTTCTTACGAATCTTTTTAAAGTGTGCTGCGGAGCTCTGCGAGATTTCTGTGATTTTCTATGATTTTCTGAAATAACACACACTCACTAAACCCTCTGTAAATAACTCAGTTCTTAACGTAAAGACTTAAAACTCAGGATTCTGTAAAGGCATACCCCAATCAGGATATGGGTTTATTTATAGCTTCCTGTGCCAACCGGAAGTGCCTTAAATGATGTCATAGTGGCAGTTTCCAAGGGTTAAAAAGGTCAGATCTTTTCAAAACTTCATATGTGTGATTAGGCAATCCCCATAAACTGTAAGTCAGTCATTTCTCCCAACAGATGTCAAAGAAAAGCTCTCACACACACACACAGCAAGGATGGAGTGACAAAGTGCGGTGCTTAAAGACACAGAGAGCAGGCAATGGCATTACCATAATCCCTAGGCCGTGCCGAGTTCAACGAGATATCCCGCTTGACCGTAGCTCGCTTGCATTTTACAACCATATTTTTATTTTTGGGTTACCAGGTGCCTATTTTAAACAGTCCATAAAGCACTCAGGGCGGCCCCCATGGATAGAGGGTCGTAGTAGGGTACTCCCATAGCGGGCATGGACAATAGGAGTCCCGGTAAATGCATTTACAACCATATTTTTATTTTTGGGTTACCAGTTGCACAACAATGCACGTGCATTTGCAATATGATTCTATAGTGAAAAACACCACCAAATGGACATGATGAAATCAACACAACGAGTGATGGAAAGGAACAACTATCACTGCTCGGCCATCCTGTGTTCATCAGGCCAGTCAATTTTGCATTTTTGAGCATGTCAAATTTCATATGGTAAATGCCCATTGAACCATATTGCAAATGCACGTGCACTTGCAATATGATTGTATGTGAAAAGACATCACAAAATGGACAGGATGAAGTCAACACAACGAGCGATGGAAAGGAGCAACTATCACTGCCAGGCCATCCCGAGCAATTTTGCATTTCTGCAGGATTTTTGAGCAGATTGTATGTGAAAAGACATCACCAAATGGACATGATGAAATCAACACAACGAGTGATGGAAAGGAACAACTATCACTGCTCGGCCATCCTGTGTTCATCGGGGCAATCAATTTCACATTCCTGCAGCATTTTTATAGCATGACAAATTAGTGATGGTACCTGCCCATTGAACCATATTGCAAATGCACAGTGACTTTGCAAAAGTAAAAAACATAAACAAATGGACATAATGAAATCACCATATTTTTATTTTTGGGTTACCAGTTGCACAACAATGCACGTGCATT
>NW_024604070.1:0-2621 GCF_018296145.1 Oncorhynchus tshawytscha | reverse complement strand
AATTATTGTCTCTATTGTATGACATACCAGCAAGATCTACTGTCTCTATTATATTATGACATACCAGCTAGATCTACTGTCTCCATTATATTATGACAGACCAGGTAGATATACTGTCTCTATTATATAATGACAGACCAGCTAGATCTACTGTCTCTATTATATTATGACAAACCAGCTATATCTACTGTCTCTATTATATGCTGTCTCTATTGTATGACATACCAGCTAGATCTACTGTCTCTATTATATTATGACAGACCAGCTAGATCAACTATCTCTATTATATTATGATAGACAAGCTAGATCTACTGTCTCTATTATATAATAACAGACCAGCTAGATCTACTGTCTCTATTATATTATGACATACCAGCTAGATCTACTGTCTCTATTATATTATGACAGACCAGTTAGATCTACTGCCGCTATTACATTATGACAGACCAGCTAGATCTACTGTCTCTATTGTATGACATACCAGCTAGATCTACTGTCTCTATTATATTATGACAGACCAGCTAGATCTACTGTCTCTATTATATTATGACAGACCAGCTAGATCTACTGTCTCTATTCTATTATGACAGACCAGCTAGATCTACTATCTCTATTATATTATGACAGAACAGGTAGATATACTGTCTCTGTTATATTATGACAGACCAGGTAGAAAGACTGTCTATGTTATATTATGACAGATCAGGTATATATACTGTCTCTGTTATATTAGGACAGACCAGCTAGAACTACTGTCTCTATTATATTATGACAGACCAGCTAGATCTACTGTCTCTATTATATTATGACAGACCAGCTAGATCTACTGTCTCTATTAAATTATGACAGACCAACTAGATCGACTGTCTCTATTGTACTATGACAGACCACCTAGATCTACTGTCTCTATTATACTATGACAGACCAGGTAGATCTACTGTCTCTATTATATTATGACAGACCATCTAGATCTACTGTCTCTATTATATTATGACAGACCAGCTATATCTACTGTCTTTATTAATTATGACAGACCAACTAGATCTACTGTCTCTATTATATTATGACAGACCAGCTAGATCTACTGTCTCTGTTATATTATGACAGACCAGGTAGATCTACTGTCTCTATTATATTATGACAGACCAGCTAGATCTACTGTCTCTATTATATTATGACAGACCAGCTAGATTTACTGTCTCTATTATACTATTGCAGACCAGGTAGATCTACTGTCTCTATTATATTATAACAGACCAGCTAGATCTACTGTCTCTATTCTATTATGACAGACCAGCTAGATCTACTGTCTCTATTATATTATGACAGACCAGCTAGATCTACTGTCTCTATTATACTATGACAGACCAGCTAGATCTACTGTCTCTATTATATTATGACAGACCAGCTAGATCTACTGTCTCTATTATATTATGACAGACCAGCTAGATCTACTGTCTCTATTATTATGACAGACCAGCTAGATCTACTGTCTCTATTATATTATGACAGACCAGCTAGATCTACTGTCTCTATTATATTATGACAGACCAGCTAGATCTACTGTCTCTGTTATATTATGACAGACCAGCTAGATCTACTGTCTCTATTATATTATGACAGACCAGCTAGATCTACTGTCTCTATATTATATTATGACAGACCAGCTAGATCTACTGTCTCTATGTCTCTATTATATTATGACAGACCAGCTAGATCTTACTGTCTCTATTATATTATGACAGACCAGCTAGATCTACTGTCTCTGTCTCTATTATATTATGACAGACCAGCTAGATCTACTGTCTCTATTATATTATGACAGACCAGCTAGATCTACTAGATCTACTGTCTCTATTATATTATGACAGACCAGGTAGATCTACTGTCTCTATTATATTATGACAGACCAGCTAGATCTACTGTCTCTATTATATTATGACTGATCTCTGTCTCTATTATATTATGACAGACCAGCTAGATCTACTGTCTCTATTATATTATGACAGACCAGCTAGATCTACTGTCTCTATTATATTATAACAGACCAGCTAGATCTACTGTCTCTATTCTATTATGACAGACCAGCTAGATCTACTGTCTCTGTTCTATTATGACAGACCAGCTAGATCTACTGTCTCTATTGTATTATGACAGACCAGCTAGATATACTGTCTCTGTTATATTATGACAGACCAGCTAGATCTACTGTCTCTATTATATTATGACAGACCAGCTAGATCTACTGTCTCTATTATATTATGACAGTAGCTAGATCTACTGTCTCTATTACATTATGACAGACCAGCTAGATCTACTGTCTCTATTATATTATGACAGACCAGCTAGATCTACTGTCTCTATTATATTATGACAGACCAGCTAGATCTACTGTCTCTATTATATTATGACAGACCAGCTAGATCAACTGTCTCTATTATATTATGACAGACCAGCTAGATTATTGTCTCTATTTATGACAGACCAGCAAGATCTACTGTCTCTATTATATTATGACAGACCAGCTAGATCTACTGTCTCTATTCTATCATGACAGACCAGCTAGATCTACTATCTCTATTATATTATGACAGACCAGGTAGATATACTGTCTCTGTTAT
>NW_024604069.1:0-2620 GCF_018296145.1 Oncorhynchus tshawytscha | reverse complement strand
GGTTATGTCAGTAGTCTGGTGGGGAGGTGTTACATGTCAGTAGTCTGGTGGGAGGTGTTATGTCAAGTAGTCTGGTGGGAGGGATTATGTCAGTAGTCTGGTGGGAGGGGTTATGTCAGTAGTCTGGTGGGAGGGGTTATGTCAGTGAGTCTGGTGGGAGGGGTTATGTCCAGTATTGTCTGGTGGGAGGGGTTATGACAGTAGTCTGAGTGGGAGGTGTTATGTCCAGTAAAGTCTGGTGTGGAGTGGTTATGTCAGTAGTCTGGTGTGAGGGGTTATGACAGTAGTCTGAGCGGAGGGTTATGTCAGTAGTCTGGTGGGAGGGGTTACGTCAGTAGTCTGGTGGGAGGGTGTTATGTCAGTAGTCTAGTGGGAGGTGTTATGTCAGTAGTCTAGTGGGAGGGTTATGTCAGTAGTCTGGTGGGAGGGGTTATGTCAGTAGTCTGGTGGGAGGGTTATGTCAGTAGTCTGGTGGGAGGGTTATGTCAGTAGTCTGGTGGGAGGGGTTATGTCAGTAGTCTGGTGGGAGGGGTTATGTCAGTAGTCTGGTGGGAGGGGTTATGTCAGTAGTCTGGTGGGAGGGGTTATGTCAGTAGTCTGGTGGGAGGGTTATGTCAGTAGTCTGGTGGGAGGGTTATGTCAGTAGTCTGGTGGGAGGGGTTATGTCAGTAGTCTAGTGGGAGGGTTATGTCAGTAGTCTAGTAGGGAGGGGTTACGTCAGTAGTCTAGTGGGAGGGTTATGTCAGTAGTCTAAAGTGGGAGGGTTATGTCAGTAGTCTGGTGGGAGGGTTACGTCAGTAGTCTGGTGGGAGGGGTTATGTCAGTAGTCTGGTGGGAGGGGTTACGTCAGTAGTCTGGTGGGAGGAGTTATGTCAGTAGTCTGGTGGGAGGGGGTTATGTCAGTAGTCTGGTGGGAGGGAGTTATGTCAGTAGTCTGGTGGGAGGGTTATGTCAGTAGTCTGGTGGGAGGGTTATGTCAGTAGTCTGGTGGGAGGGGTTATGTCAGTAGTCTGGTGGGAGGGGTTATGTCAGTAGTCTAGTGGGAGGGGTTATGTCAGTAGTCTAGTGGGAGGGGTTACGTCAGTAGTCTGGTGGGAGGGGTTATGTCAGTAGTCTGGTGGGAGGGGTTATGTCAGTAGTCTGGTGGGAGGGAGTTATGTCAGTAGTCTGGTGGGAGGGGTTATGTCAGTAGTCTGGTGGGAGGGGTTATGTCAGTAGTCTGGTGGGAGGGGTTATGTCAGTAGTCTGGTGGGAGGGGTTATGTCAGTAGTCTAGTGGGAGGGGTTATGTCAGTAGTCTGGTGGGAGGGGTTATGTCAGTAGTCTGGTGGGAGGGGTTATGTCAGTAGTCTGGTGGGAGGGTTACGTCAGTAGTCTGGTGGGAGGGGTTACGTCAGTAGTCTAGTGTGAGGGGTTATGTCAGTAGTCTAGTAGGAGGAATTATGTCAATGATCTGATGGGAAGGAGTTATGTCAATGGTCTGGTAGAAGTTATGTCAGTAGTCTGGTGGGAGGTTATGTCAGTAGTCTGGTGGGAGGGTTATGTCAGTAGTCTGGTGGGAGGGGTTACGTCAGTAGTCTGGTAGGAGGGTTACGTCAGTAGTCTGGTGGGAGGGTTGCGTCAGTAGTCTGGTGGGAGGGTTTGCGTCAGTAGTCTGGGTAGAGGGAATTATGTCAGTAGTCTGGTAGGGAGGTTATGTCAGTAGTCTGGTGGAGGGTTATGTCAGTAGTCTGATGGGAGGGTTATGTCAGTAGTCTGGTGGGGAGGTTACGTCAGTCTGGTGGGAGGTTACATCAGTAGTCTAGAAGTGAGGGTTATGTCCAATAGTCTAGTAGGAAGGGTTATCATCAGCCAATCTGGTAGGAAGGGTTTATGTCAATGAGTCTGGTAGGAAGGGATTACGTCAGTAGTCTGGTGGGAGGGTCACGCTGAGCAGTCCTGGGTGGAGGGCCACGCCAGCAGTCCGGTGGGAGGCCACGTCAGTAGTCCGGTGGAGGGTTGGCGTCATAGTCTGGTGGGAGGTTGCGCCAGTAGTCTGGTGGGAGGGGTTATGTCAGTAGTCTGGTGGGAGGGGTTATGTCAGTAGTCTGGTGGGAGGGGTTATGTCAGTAGTCTGGTGGGAGGGGTTATGTCAGTAGTCTGGTGGGAGGGGTTACGTCAGTAGTCTAGTGGGAGGGGTTATGTCAGTAGTCTGGTGGGAGGGGTTATGTCAGTAGTCTAGTGGGAGGGGTTATGTCAGTAGTCTGGTGGGAAGGGGTTACGTCAGTAGTCTGGTGGGAGGGGTTACGTCAGTAGTCTGGTAGGGAGGGGTTATGTCAGTAGTCTGGTGGGAGGGGTTACGTCAGTAGTCTGGTGGGAGGGAGTTATGTCAGTAGTCTGGTGGGAGGGAGTTATGTCAGTAGTCTGGTGGGAGGGGTTTATGTCAGTAGTCTGGTGGGAGGGTTATGTCAGTAGTCTGGTGGGAGGGTTATGTCAGTAGTCTGGTGGGAGGGTTATGTCAGTAGTCTGGTGGGAGGGGTTACGTCTCATGTAGTCTGGTGGTGAGGGTTTACGTCAGTAGTCTAGTGGGGAGGGTTATGTCAGTAGTCTGGTGGGAAGGGGTTATGTCAGTAGTCTGCGGG
>NW_024604068.1:0-2620 GCF_018296145.1 Oncorhynchus tshawytscha | reverse complement strand
ATATACAAAAGTATGTGGACACCCCTTCAAATGAGTGGATTCTATTTCAGCCACACCCCTTCCACACAGTAATACAATCTCAATAGACAAACATTGGCTGTAGAATGGCCTTACTGAAAAGCTCAGTGACTTTCAACATGGCACCATTTTTATTTTATTTCACCTTTATTTAACCAGGCAAGTCAGTTAAGAACACATTCTTATTTTCAATGACGGCCTAGGAACAGTGGGTTAACTGCCTGTTCAGGGGCAGAACGACAGATTTGTACCTTGTCAGCTCGGGGATTTGAACTTGGAACCTTCCGGTTACTAGTCCAACGCTCTAACCGTTAGGCTACCCTGCCGCCCCGTTTAAAAATAGGCCCCTTAGTTTCAGTGAAGGGAAATCTAATCACATTCTAGACGATTCTGTGCTTCCAACTTTGTGGCAACAGTTTGGGGAAGTCCCTTTCCTGTTTCAGCATGACAATGCCCCTGTACACAAAGCAAGGTCCATACAGAAATGACTTGTCGAGATCGGTGTGGAGGAACTTGACTGGCCTGCACAGAGGCTAACCTAAACCCCATCGAACACCTTTGTGATGCTTTGAAATGCAGACTGCAATCCAAATCGCCCAACATCTGTACCTGAGCTCATTAATGCTCTTATGGCTGAATGGAAGCAAGTCCGTGCAGCAATGTTCCAACATCATTGCCTATCGAATATACAGTGTCTATGGGGTCATATTGCACTTCCTAAGGCTTCCACTAGATGTCAACAGTCTTTAGAACCTTGTTTGTTTCACCCTGGTAAGTAAACATTTCACTGTAAGGAAACTGTTGTATTCGGCGCATGTGACCAATAACATTTGATTTGATTTGACTCTGAACTTACATCGTTATAGACTGCATTTTTTTATTGCGCATTTTGCTATTTTGCTATTTGCCTCATGACTCCTGCAGACTTTGTTGACTACAAACGTTATTTACCAACTATGTTTGTTCCCACACTTGGGACTCTGACTCTCTATTGGTTACATGGGGGAGAGAGTTGAGTTATGTACTAGACTGGTGGGGGTCAGGGAGAGAGTTGAGTTATGTACTAGACTGGTGGGGGTCAGGGAGAGAGTTGAGTTATGTACTAGACTGGTGGGGGTCAGGGAGAGAGTTGAGTTATGTACTAGACTGGTGGGGGTCAGGGAGAGAGTTGAGTTATGTACTAGACTGGTGGGGGTCAGGGAGAGAGTTGAGTTATGTACTAGACTGGTGGGGGTCAGGGAGAGAGTTGAGTTATGTACTAGACTGGTGGGGGTCAGGGAGAGAGTTGAGTTATGTACTAGACTGGTGGGGTCAGGGAGAGAGTTGAGTTATGTACTAGACTGGTGGGGGTCAGGGAGAGAGTTGAGTTATGTACTAGACTGGTGGGGGTCAGAGCGAGGGTTGAGTTATGTACTAGACAGGTGGGTCAGGGAGAGAGTTGAGTTATGTACTAGACAGGTGGGGGTCAGGGAGAGAGTTGAGTTATGTACTAGACAGGTGGGGGTACTAGACAGGTGGGGTCAGGTAGAGAGTTGAGTTATGTACTAGACAGGTGGGGGTCAGGGAGAGTTGAGTTATGTACTAGAGTTGAGTTATGTACTAGACTGGTGGGGGTCAGGGAGAGGGTTGAGTTATGTACTAGACAGGTGGGGGTCAGGGAGAGGGTTGAGTTATGTACTAGACAGGTGGGGGAGTTATGTACTAGACTGGTCAGGGAGAGGGTTGAGTTATGTACTAGACAGGTGGGGGTCAGGGAGAGAGTTGAGTTATGTACTAGACAGGTGGGGGTCAGGGAGAGAGTTGAGTTATGTACTAGACAGGTGGGGGTCAGGGAGAGAGTTGAGTTATGTACTAGACAGGTGGGGGTTGAGTTATGTACTAGACTGGTGGGGTCAGGGAGAGTTGAGTTATTGAGACTGGTGGGGGTCAGGGAGAGTTGAGTTATTGACTAGACAGGTGGGGGTCAGGGAGAGAATTGAGTTATATAACAGACCAGTGTGGGTCAGGGAGAGAGATGAGTAATACACTAGACTGGTGGGGGTCAGGGAGAGGGTTGAGTTCTGTACTAGACTGATGGGGGTCAGGGAGAGAGTTGAGTTATGTACTAAACTCATCTGTTCTGAAAACCCCCAGAGGAAACTCATCTGTTCTGAAACTCATCTGTTCTGAAAACCCCCAGAGGAAACTCATCTGTTCTGAAACCCCCCAGAGGAAACTCATCTGTTCTGAAACCCCACAGGAAACTCATCTGTTCTGAAACCCCCACAGGAAACTCATCTGTTCTGAAAACCCCCACAGGAAACTCATCTGTTCTGAAAACCCCCACAGGAAACTCATCTGTTCTGAAAACCCCCAGAGGAAACTCATCTGTTCTGAAAACCCCCAGAGGAACCTCATCTGTTCTGAAAACCCCCACAGGAAACTCATCTGTTCTGAAAACCCCCACAGGAAACTGCTCACAGGGCAGCAACGTTTCATAGTGTCTACTATTATATCACCTCTAACTCTCTACTGCCTGAGTTCACCTCTTATAAGGGTTTACTGAACAACTTGAATAAGGTCTGGATGACTTATATTTAATACTGTATGACAAAAGGAGTCT
>NW_024604067.1:0-2619 GCF_018296145.1 Oncorhynchus tshawytscha | reverse complement strand
GAATCACCCACCACCAACGGACCAAGCGGCGTGTCAACAGGCAGGAGCAGCCGAAAGGAGAGGCAACAAAGGCAGCAACAGCGGGAGAGGACGCTAATGAGGATTGGACATGGGAACGAAAAGTTGGATGGCAGCAGCAGCAACATGGGAGGATTACCTGGTGAAATGGACATGGGATCGCCTTCCATGGGAACAGGACCCTGGAATGCACTTATCAATGGAAAGCCGAGCTGGAGGCAGCAAAAGAGAGGAGCCGGCATTATGAGGAGCTAGCACGGCAGAGCAATGGAAGCCAGTCAGCCCCAAAAATTTCTTGGGGGGCTTACAGGGGTATGGCTATGCCAGGTAGGAGACCTGCGCAAACTCCTGTGCTTACTGGGGGGCTGGAGAGACCCGGGCAGGCACCGTGTTATGCTGTGGAGCGCACGGTGTCTCCAGTGCGGGTGCACAGCCCGGTTGATATATTCCAGCTCCTCGTATCGGCCGGGCTAGAGTGGGCATCGAGCCAGGTAAGGTTGGGCAGGCTCTGTGCTCAAGAGCTCCAGTGCGCCTGCAGTCCGGTCTATCCAGTACCACCTCCACACCCCAGCCCTCCGGTAGCAGCTCCACGCACCAGGCTTCCTGTGTGTGTCCTCGGATCCCAGTACCACCAGTACCAGCACCACGCATCAGGCCTACAGTGCGCCTCGCCTCTCAGCGCTGTCGGGCCTTTCTCCTCTCCTGCGCTGCCGGAGTCTCCCGCCTATCTAGCGCTGTTAGAGCTTTCCTCATCTCAGCGCTGCCGAGTCTCCCGCCTGTTCAGCGCAGCCAGAGCCTTCCTCCGACACAGCGCTGCAGTCTGCATGGAACAGCCAGAGCTGTCAGTCCGCATGGAGCAGCCAGAGCTGTCAGTCCGCATGGAGCAGCCAGAGCTGTCAGTCTACATGAAGCAGCCCGAGCTGCCAGTCTGCATGAAGCAGTCAGTCTACATGGGGCAGCCAGAGCTGTCAGTCATGGAGCAGCCAGAGCTGTCAGTCTACATAAAGCAGCCCGAGCTGCCAGTCTGCATGAAGCAGCCAGTCTGCATGGAGCAGCCAGGCTGTCCAGTCTGCATGAAGCAGCCAGAGATGTCAGTCTGCATAGAGCAGCCAGTCTGCATGGAGCTGCCAGTCTGCATGGAGCTGCCCGAGTCTGCATGGAAGCTGCCAGTCTGCATGGAGCTGTCAGTCTGCATGGAGCTGCCAGTCTGCAAGGAGCTGTCAGTCTGCGGAGCTGTCAGTCTGTAGAGCTGCCAGTCTGCAAGGAGCTGCCAGTCAGCACGGAGCCGCCAGGCGGTCTATCTGTAAGCCGCCAGAGCTGTCAGGCTATATGGAGCAGCTAGTGCCGCCAGTCTGCCCAGCGCCGCCAGTGCCCCCAGTCTGCCCAGCGTCGTCAGTCTGCCCAAGCTCGTCCAGTCTGCCCAGCACCGCCAGTCTGCCCAGCGCCGCCAGTCTGCCCAGCGCCGCCAGTCTGCCCAGCGCCGCCAGTCACCCAGCGCCGCCATCGCCCGCCAGTCTGCCCAGCGCCGCCAGTCTGCCCAGTCTGCCAGTCAGCGACTCTTCCAGATCTGCAGTCAGCCCAGCGCCGCCAGTCTGCCAGTCAGCGCCTTCCAGATCTGCCAGTCAGACTCTTCCAGTCTGCCAGTCAGACTCTTCCAGATCTGCCAGTCAGCCAGACTCTTCCAGATCACCCGATCAACCTGACTCTTCAGATCACCAGTCAACAGGCTCTTCCAGATCTGCCAGTCAACCGAACTCTTCCAGATCTGCAGTCAACGAATATTCAGATCTGCCAGTCAACAGACTCTTAGTCACAGAATCAACTAGACTCTTCTGATCACCCAGAATCAGCAGACTCTTCAGATCTGCCAGTCAGCCAGGATCTGCCAGTCAGCCAGGATCTGCTGAAACCACCAGCCAGCCAGGAGCTGGTAGATCTATCTACCTGCCTGACCCTCTCACTCCTGAGCTCCTCTCACTCCTGAGCTTTCTCACTCCTGAGCTTCCTCTCACTCCTGTGCTTTCTCCTCACTCCTGTGCTTGAGCTTTCCACCTCTCACTCCTGTGCTTTCTCTCACTCCCGAAGCTCAGTCCTCGAGCTGCCTCGTCCTGAGCTGTCCTTTCAGTCCCGATCTGCTCCTCAGTCCAGTGGGGTTCTGGGTGAGGGACTACTAGGCCATGGTCGGCGGGCTAGGGTGGACCATCCAGGGACGAAGGGAGAGGGGACTAAGACATTAAAGGAGTGGGGTCCACTCCCGCGCCGGAGCCGCCACCATGGACAGACGCCCACCCGGGACCCTCCCTATTGTTTTTGATGGTACGCCTGGGAGTCCGCACCCTAGGGGGGTTCTGTCACGCCTGGTCAGCACATTTTGTGTTTATCTTTATGTATTTGGTCAGGCCAGGGTGTGGCATGGGGTTTTTGTAATTGTGGTGTGTTTGTCTGGGGTTTTGTATTGGGATTGTAGCTTAGTGGTTGTCTAGCAAGGTCTATGGTTGTCTGGAGTGGTTCTCAATCAGAGGCAGGTGCTTATCGTTGTCTCTGATTGGGAACCATATTTAGGCAGCCATATTCTTTGAGTTTGTCGTGGGTGATTGTCCT
>NW_024604066.1:0-2618 GCF_018296145.1 Oncorhynchus tshawytscha | reverse complement strand
GTTTGGTCCGACTCTCCTTCATCACCACTAGAAAACCGTAACAGAATCACCCACCACCAACGGACCAAGCAGCGTGTTAACAGGCAGGAGCCACAGGAGAGGCAACAGAGGCAGCAGGAGCAGCAGCAGCTGCAGTGGGAGAGGCTGCACCACCTGGAGAAATGGACATGGGAGGAAGAACTGGACGGTAAAGGACCCTGGAATCAGCCTGGAGAATATCGCCCCCCAAGGAAGAACTGGAGGCGGCGAAAGCTGAGAGGCGGATATGAGGCAGCAGGCGTAGCGTATGGAAGCCTGAGAATCAGCCCCAAAAAATTTCTTGGGGGCCTCCAGGGAGAGTGTGGCAGAGTCAGGAGTCAGACCTGAGCCAACTCTCCCTGTTTATCACCGAGGAGGAGACAGAACCAGAGCCGGTGTTGGAGGTGAGCGAAACAGAGACTGTGGAAAGGAGTTAATGGGGAAATTGGAGAGAAAATGAGGGAGTTGCTGTGTTGGTGCTTTTTGCATGGAATTCGCCCGACGGAACGTGTTGGGGGATTTGATGGCTCCTGGGTTAGCGCTCCCATACTCTTCCTGAGGTGCGTGTTAGTCGGCTGGTGAAGTTGGTGCCAGCCTCACGCACCAGGGCTCTGTGCACATCCCTAGCCTTGCACGTCCTGTGCCAACACTGCTCTCAAGATCTCCAGTACGCCTTCACGGTCTAGCCCATCCTGTGCCACCTTCACACTCCAGTCCTCCGGTAGCAGCTCCCCTCGCACCCAGGCTTCCTGTGCGTGTCCTCGATCCAGTACCACCAGTTCCAGCACCACGCACCAGGCCTTCAGTGTGCCTCGCGCCTGTTCAGCGCAGCCAGCGCTTTTTCTCCTCTCCTACGCTGCTGGAGTCTCCCGCCTGTTTAGCGCAGCCAGAGCCTTTCTCCTCTACAGCACCGCCAGTCTGCCCAGCCGTCCAGTCTGCCCAAAGTCGTCAGTCTGCCCAGCGTCGCCAGTCTGCCCAGCGTCGCCAGTCTGCCCAGCTGCCGCCAGTCTGCCAGCGCCGCCAGTCTGCCCAGCGCCGCCAGTCTGCCCAGCGCCGCCAGATCTGCCAGTCAACCAGACTCTTCCAGATCTGCCAGTCAACCGACTCTTCCCAGATCTGCCAGTCAATCAGACTCTTCCAGATCCGTCCAGTCAGCCGGGATCTGCCAGAACTGCCAGTCAACCAGGATCCGCCAGTCAACCAGGATCCGCTAGTCGGCCAGGATCCGCCAGATCCGGCCAGGATCCGCCAGAACTGCCAGTCGGCCAGGATCCGCCAGTCGGCCAGGGATCCACCAGTCTGCAGGATCCGCCAGATCTGCCAGTTGGCCAGGATCACCAGTCGGCCAGGATCTGCCAGTCGACAGGGGATCCGCCAGTCTGCCAGGATCAGTTAGATCACCATTCAGCCAGGATCCGCCAGTCTGCCAGGATCCGCCAGTCTGCCAGGATCACCAGAGTCTGCCAGTTGGCCGAGTCGCAGTCGGCCAGGATCTGCCAGTCGGCCAGGATCCGCCAGTCTGCCAGGATCAGTTAGATCCGCCATTCAGCCAGGATCCGCCAGTCTGCCAGGATCCGCCAGTCTGCCAGGATCCGCCAGTCGGCCAGGATCCGCCAGTCGGCCAGGATCGCCAGTCGGCCAGGATCCGCCAGTCTGCCAGGATCAGTTAGATCCGCCATTCAGCCAGAGATCCGCCAGTCTGCCGGATCATGAAGTCTGCCAGGATCCGCCAGTCAGCCAGGATCTGCCGGAACCACCAGCCAGCCAGGATCTGGTAGATCCATCAACCTGCCCGAGCTTCCTCTCACCCCGAGCTTCCTCTCACTCCCCGAGCTTCCTCTCACTCCCGAAGCCCCTCTCACTCCCTGAGCTTCCTCACTCCCGAGGCTTCCCCTCGGTCCCAGCTTCCCCCTCATTCCCGGCTTCCCCTCGGTCCTGAAGCTTCCCTGGTCCCGAGCTACCTCAGTCCAGTGGGGCCCGTTGTTAGGTTTCCTAGGCCAAGGTTAGCGGCGAGGGCCGCCACTCAAGGGACACTAAGGGAGGTGGACTAAGACAACAGGTGGAGTGGTCCACGCCCAGCACCAGAGCCGCCACCGCTGACAGATGCCCACAGACCCTCCCCTACAGGTTTAGGTTGTGCGTTCGGGAGTCCGCACCTTAGGGGGTTCTGTCACGCCCTGGTCAAAGTATTTTGTGTTTATCTTTATGTATTTGGTCAGGCCAGGTGTGGCATGGGGTTTTTGTAATTGTGGTGTGTTTGTCTTGGGGTTTTGGTGGTGGTATTGGGATTGTAGCTTAGTGGGTTATCTAGCAAAGTCTATGGCTGTCTGGAGTGGTTCTCAATCAGAGGCAGTTGCTTATCGTTGTCTCTGATTGGGAACCATATTTAGGCAGCCATATTCTTTGAGTTTGTCGTGGGTGATTGTCCTAGTGTCCTATGTGTACTCTCGGTTAGTTTGCACTAGATAGGCTGTTTCGGTTTTCGATTACGTTTATTGTTTTGTGTAGTGTTCGTGTCTCTTCGCTTTTGATTAAACATGAATCTAAATCGACACGCTGCAGTTTGGTCCGACTCTCCTTCATCACCACTAGAAAACCGT
>NW_024604065.1:0-2617 GCF_018296145.1 Oncorhynchus tshawytscha | reverse complement strand
CTACTGTCTCTATTATAATATGACAGACCAGCTACTGTCTCCATTGTATTATGACAGACCAGCTAGATCTACTGTCCATGTTATACTATGACAGACCAGCTAGATCTACTGTCTCTATTATATTATGACAGACTAGCTAGATCTACTGTCTCTATTATAATATGGCAGACCAGCTAGATCTACTGTCTCTATTATAATATGACAGACCAGCTAAATCTACTGTCTCTATTATATTATGACAGACCAGCTAGATCTACTGTCTCCATTGTATTGAGACAGACCAGGTAGATCTACTTTCTCTATTATAATATGACAGACCAGCTAGATCTACTGTCTCTATTATATTATGACAGACCAGCTAGATCTACTGTCTCTATTATAATATGACAGACCAGCTAGATCTACTGTCTCTATTATATTATGACAGACCAGCTAGATCTACTGTCTCTATTATAATATGACAGACCAGCTAGATCTACTGTCTCTATTATATTATGACAGACCAGCTAGATCTACTGTCTCCATTATATTATGACAGACCAGCTAGATCTACTGTCTCTATTATATTATGACAGACCAGCTAGATCTACTGTCTCTATTATATTATGACAGACCAGCTAGATCTACTGTCTCTATTATATTATGACAGACCAGCTAGATCTACTGTCTCTATTGTGATATGACAGACCAGCTAGATCTACTGTCTCTATTATATTGTGACAGACCAGCTAGATCTACTGTCTCTATTATATTATGACAGACCAGCTAGATCTACTGTCTCTATTATATTATGACAGACCAGCTAGATCTACTGTATCTATGATAATATGACAGACCAGCTAGATCTACTGTCTATATTATATTATGACAGACCAGCTAGTCTCCATTATATTATGACATCAACTGTCTCCATTATATTATGACATACCAGCTAGATCTACTGTCTCTATTATATTATGACAGACCAGCTAGATCTACTGTCTCTATTATAATGTTACAGACCAGCTAGATCTACTGTCTCTATTATCATTTGACAGACCAGCTAGATCTACTGTCTCTATTATACTGTGACAGACCAGCTAGATCTACTGTCTCTCTTATAATTTGACAGACCATCTAGTTCTACTGTCTCTTTATAATAAGACAGACCAGCTAGATCTACTGCCTCTATTATATTATGACAGACCAGCTAGATCTACTGTCTCTATTATAATATGACAGACCAGCTAGATCTACTGTCTCTATTATAATATGACAGACCAGCTAGATCTACTGTCTCTTTTATATTATGACAGACCAGCAAGATCTACTGTCTCTATTATATTAAGACAGACCAGCTAGATCTACTGTCTCCATTGTATTATGACAGACCAGCTAGATCTACTGTCCATGTTATACTATGACAGACCAGCTAGATCTACTGTCTCTATTATATTATGACAGACCAGCTAGATCTACTGTCTCTATTATATTATGACAGACCAGCTAGATCTACTGTCTCTATTATATTATGACAGACCAGCTAGATCTACTGTCTCTATTATATTATGACAGACCAGCTAGATCTACTGTCTCTATTATATTATGACAGACCAGCTAGATCTACTGTCTCTATTATAATATGACAGACCAGCTAGATCTACTGTCTCTATTATATTATGACAGACCAGCTAGATCTACTGTCTCCATTGTATTGCTAGATCTACTGTCTCTATTATATTATGACAGACCAGCTAGATCTACTGTCTCTATTATATTATGACAGACCAGCTAGATCTACTGTCCATGTTATACTATGACAGACCAGCTAGATCTACTGTCTCTATTATATTATGACAGACCAGCTAGATCTACTGTCTCTATTATAATATGACAGACCAGCTAGATCTACTGTCTCTATTATATTATGACAGACCAGCTAGATCTACTGTCTCTATTATATTATGACAGACCAGCTAGATCTACTGTCTCTATTATATTATGACAGACCAGCTAGATCTACTGTCCATGTTATACTATGACAGACCAGCTAGATCTACTGTCTCTATTATATTATGACAGACCAGCTAGATCTACTGTCTCTATTATAATATGACAGACCAGCTAGATCTACTGTCTCTATTATATAATTTCAGACCAGCTAGATCTACTGTCTCTATTATAATATGACAGACCAGCTAGATCTACTGTCTCTATTATATTATGACAGACCAGCTAGATCTACTGTCTCTATTATATTATGACAGACCAGCTAGATCTACTGTCTCTATTATATTATGACAGACCAGCTAGATCTACTGTCTCTATTATATTATGACAGACCAGCTAGATCTACTGTCTCTATTATATTATGACAGACCAGCTAGATCTACTGTCTCTATTATAATATGACAGACCAGCTAGATCTACTGTCTCTATTATATCAAGACAGACCAGCTAGATCTACTGTCTCCATTGTATTATGACAGACCAGCTAGATCTACTTTCTCTATTATATTATGACAGACCAGCTAGATCTACTGTCTCCATTGTATTATGACAGACCAGCTAGATCTACTTTCTCTATTATATTATGACAGACCAGCTAGATCTACTGTCCATGTTATACTATGACAGA
>NW_024604064.1:0-2615 GCF_018296145.1 Oncorhynchus tshawytscha | reverse complement strand
ACAACAGTTCCTGCTCTCTGTACTCGACAACAACAGTTCCTGCTCTCTGTACTCTGACAACAACAGTTCCTGCTCTCTGTACTCTGACAACAACAGTTCCTGCTCTCTGTACTCGACAACAACAGTTCCTGCTCTCTGTACTCGACAACAACAGTTCCTGCTCTCTGTACTCTGACAACAACAGTTCCTGCTCTCTGTACTCTGACAACAACAGTTCCTGCTCTCTGTACTCTGACAACAACAGTTCCTGCTCTCTGTACTGACAACAACAGTTCCTGCTCTCTGTACTGTCAACAGCAGTTCCTGCTCTCTGTACTGTCAACAACAGTTCCTGCTCTCTGTACTCGACAACAACAGTTCCTGCTCTCTGTACTCTGACAACAACAGTTCCTGCTCTCTGTACTCTGACAACAACAGTTCCTGCTCTCTGTACTGACAACAACAGTTCCTGCTCTCTGACAACAACAGTTCCTGCTCTCTGTACTGACAACAACAGTTCCTGCTCTCTGTACTCTGACAACAACAGTTCCTGCTCTCTGTACTTTGACAACAATGGTTCCTGCTCTCTGTACTGTCAACAACAGTTCCTGCTCTCTGTACTCGACAACAACAGTTCCTGCTCTCTGTACTCACAACAACAGTTCCTGCTCTCTGTACTCTGACAACAACAGTTCCTGCTCTCTGTACTCTGACAACAACAGTTCCTGCTCTCTGTACTCTGACAACAACAGTTCCTGCTCTCTGTACTGACAACAACAGTTCCTGCTCTCTCTGACAACAACAGTTCCTGCTCTCTGTACTGACAACAACAGTTCCTGCTCTCTGTACTCTGACAACAACAGTTCCTGCTCTCTGTACTCTGACAACAACAGTTCCTGCTCTCTGTACTCTGACAACAACAGTTCCTGCTCTCTGTACTGACAACAACAGTTCCTGCTCTCTGTACTGTCAACAACAGTTCCTGCTCTCTGTACTGACAACAACAGTTCCTGCTCTCTGTACTCGACAACAACAGTTCCTGCTCTCTGTACTCTGACAACAACAGTTCCTGCTCTCTGTACTCTGACAACAACAGTTCCTGCTCTCTGTACTGACAACAACAGTTCCTGCTCTCTGTACTGACAACAACAGTTCCTGCTCTCTGTACTGACAACAACAGTTCCTGCTCTCTGTACTCGACAACAACAGTTCCTGCTCTCTGTACTCTGACAACAACAGTTCCTGCTCTCTGTACTTAGTAACAACAGTTCCTGCTATCTGTACTCTGACAACAACAGTTCCTGCTCTCTGTACTGACAACAACAGTTCCTGTTCTCTGACAACAACAAAGTTCCTAATCTCTGTACTTTGACAACAACAGTTCACTGCTCTCTGTGCTCATTGACAACAGTTCCTGCTCTCTGCTCACAAAGCAACAGCAGCTGCTCTCTGTACTCTGACAACAACAGTTCCTGCTCTCTGTACTCTGACAACAACAGTTCCTGCTCTCTGTACTCTGAGCAACAACAGTTCCTGCTCTCTGTACTCTGACAACAACAGTTCCTGCTCTCTGTACTGACAACAACAGTTCCTGCTCTCTGTACTCTGACAACAACAGTTCCTGCTCTCTGTACTCTGACAACAACAGTTCCTGCTCTCTGTACTCTGACAACAACAGTTCCTGCTCTCTGTACTGACAACAACAGTTCCTGCTCTCTGTACTGACAACAACAGTTCCTGCTCTCTGTACTCTGACAACAACAGTTCCTGCTCTCTGTACTCTGACAACAACAGTTCCTGCTCTCTGTACTCTGACAACAACAGTTCCTGCTCTCTGTACTCTGACAACAACAGTTCCTGCTCTCTGTACTCGACAACAACAGTTCCTGCTCTCTGTACTGACAACAACAGTTCCTGCTCTCTGTACTCTGACAACAACAGTTCCTGCTCTCTGTACTCTGACAACAACAGTTCCTGCTCTCTGTACTCTGACAACAACAGTTCCTGCTCTCTGTACTGACAACAACAGTTCCTGCTCTCTGTACTGACAACAACAGTTCCTGCTCTCTGTACTCGACAACAACAGTTCCTGCTCTCTGTACTCGACAACAACAGTTCCTGCTCTCTGTACTCTGACAACAACAGTTCCTGCTCTCTGTACTCTGACAACAACAGTTCCTGCTCTCTGTACTGACAACAACAGTTCCTGCTCTCTGTACTGACAACAACAGTTCCTGCTCTCTGTACTGACAACAACAGTTCCTGCTCTCTGTACTCGACAACAACAGTTCCTGCTCTCTGTACTCTGACAACAACAGTTCCTGCTCTCTGTACTCTGACAACAACAGTTCCTGCTCTCTGTACTCTGACAACAACAGTTCCTGCTCTCTGTACTCTGACAACAACAGTTCCTGCTCTCTGTACTCTGACAACAACAGTTCCTGCTCTCTGTACTCTGACAACAACAGTTCCTGCTCTCTGTACTCTGACAACAACAGTTCCTGCTCTCTGTACTCTGACAACAACAGTTCCTGCTCTCTGTACTCTGACAACAACAGTTCCTGCTCTCTGTACTTTGACAACAACAGTTCCTGCTCTCTGTACTCGACAACAACAGTTCCTGCTCTCTGTACTCA
>NW_024604063.1:0-2614 GCF_018296145.1 Oncorhynchus tshawytscha | reverse complement strand
GACAGGGCAGTGATCATGTAGTAACAGATTGACAGGTCAGTGATCATGTAGTGACAGATTGACAGGGCAGTGATCATGTAGTAACAGATTGACAGGTCAGTGATCATGTAGTGACAGATTGACAGGGCAGTGATCATGTAGTGACAGATTGACAGGTCAGTGATCATGTAGTGACAGATTAACAGGTCAGTGATCATGTAGTAACAGATTGACAGGTCAGTGATCATGTAGTGACAGATTAACAGGTCAGTGATCATGTAGTAACAGATTGACAGGTCAGTGATCATGTAGTAACAGATTGACAGGTCAGTGATCATGTAGTAACAGATTGACAGGTCAGTGATCATGTAGTAACAGATTGACAGGTCAGTGATCATGTAGTAACAGATTGACAGGTCAGTGATCATGTAGTAACAGATTGACAGGTCAGTGATCATGTAGTGACAGATTGACAAGACAGATTGACAGGTCAGTGATCATGTAGTAACAGATTGACAGGTCAGTGATCATGTAGTAACAGATTGACAGGTCAGTGATCATGTAGTAACAGATTGACAGGTCAGTGATCATGTAGTAACAGATTGACAGGTCAGTGATCATGTAGTAACAGATTGACAGGTCAGTGATCATGTAGTAACAGATTGACAGGTCAGTGATCATGTAGTAACAGATTGACAGGTCAGTGATCATGTAGTGACAGATTGACAGGGCAGTGATCATGTAGTGACAGATTGACAGGGCAGTGATCATGTAGTGACAGATTGACAGGTCAGTGATCATGTAGTAACAGATTGACAAGACAGATTGACAGGTCAGTGATCATGTAGTGACAGATTGACAGGGCAGTGATCATGTGGGGTGACAGATTGACAGGTCAGTGATCATGTAGTGACAGATTGACAGGTCAGTGATCATGTAGTAAACAGATCAGTGATCATGTAGTGACAGATTGACAGGTCAGTGATCATGTAGTGACAGATTGACAGGTCAGTGATCATGTAGTGACAGATTGACAGGTCAGTGGATCATGTAGTGACAGATTGACAGGCAGTGATCATGTAGTGACAGATTGACAGGTCAGTGATCATGTAGTGACAGATTGACAGGTCAGTGATAATGTAGTGACAGATTGACAGGTCAGTGATCATGTAGTGAAAGATTGACAGGGCAGTGATCATGTAGTGACAGATTGACAGGTCAGTGATCATGTAGGACAGATTGACAGGGCAGTGATACAGATTGACAGGTCAGTGATCAGAGTAACAGATTGACAGGTCAGTGATCATGCGTAACAGATTGACAAGACAGATTGACAGGTCAGTGATCATGTAGTGACAGATTGACAGGCCAGTGATCATGCGACAGATTGACAGGTCAGTGATAATGTAGTGACAAGACAGATTGACAGGTCAGTGATCATGTGAAGACAGATTGACAGGTCATGATCATGTAGTGACAGATTGACAGGTCAGTGATCATCTAGTGACAGATTGACAGGGCAGTGATCATGTAGTAACAGATTGACAGGTCAGCGATCATGTAGTAACAGATTGACAGGTCAGTGACTGCGAGTAACAGATTGACAAGACAGATTGACAGGTCAGTGATCATGTAAAGTGACAGATTGACAGGGCAGTGATAATGTAGTGACAGATTGACAGGTCAGTGATCATGTAGTGACAGATTGACAGGTCAGTGATCATGTAGTGACAGATTGACAGGGCAGTGATCATGTAGTGACAGATTGACAGGGTCAGTGATCATGTAGTGACAGATTGACAAGACAGATTGACAGGGCAGTGATCATGTAGTGACAGATTGACAGGTCAGTGATCATGTAGTGACAGATTGACAGGTCAGTGATCATGTAGTGACAGATTGACAGGTCAGTGATCATGTAGTAACAGATTGACAGGTCAGTGATCATGTAGTGACAGATTGACAGGTCAGTGATCATGTAGTGACAGATTGACAGGTCAGTGATCATGTAGTAACAGATTGACAGGTCAGTGATCATGTAGTGACAGATTGACAGGTCAGTGATCATGTAGTAACAGATTGACAGGTCAGTGATCATGTAGTAACAGATTGACAGGTCAGTGATCATGTAGTAACAGATTGACAGGTCAGTGATCATGTAGTAACAGATTGACAGGTCAGTGATCATGTAGTAACAGATTGACAGGTCAGTGATCATGTAGTAACAGATTGACAGGTCAGTGATCATGTAGTAACAGATTGACAGGTCAGTGATCATGTAGTGACAGATTGACAGGTCAGTGATCATGTAGTAACAGATTGACAGGTCAGTGATCATGTAGTAACAGATTGACAGGTCAGTGATCATGTAGTAACAGATTGACAGGTCAGTGATCATGTAGTAACAGATTGACAGGTCAGTGATCATGTAGTAACAGATTGACAGGTCAGTGATCATGTAGTGACAGATTGACAGGTCAGTGATCATGTAGTGACAGATTGACAGGGTCAGTGATCATGTAGTGACAGATTGACAGGGCAGTGATCATGTAGTGACAGATTGACAGGTCAGTGATCATGTAGTAACAGATTGACAAGACAGATTGACAGGTCAGTGATCATGTAGTGACAGATT
>NW_024604062.1:0-2614 GCF_018296145.1 Oncorhynchus tshawytscha | reverse complement strand
CTGGAGGGTCATGTCAGGGACCACGACTCCATTTTGTTGATCCCTGCCTACAGACAGAAACTAAAACAAGAAGCTCCCACGCTGAGGTCTGTCCAACGCTGGTCCGACCAAGCTGACTCCACACTCCAAGACTGCTTCCATCACGTGGACTGGGAGATGTTTCGTATTGCGTCAGACACACAACATTGACGAATACGCTGATACGGTGTGCGAGTTCATTAGAACGTGCGTTGAAGATGTCGTTCCCATAGCAACGATTAAAACATTCCCTAACCAGAAACCGTGGATTGATGGCAGCATTCGTGATGAAACTGAAGGCACGAACCACTGCTTTTAATCAGGGCAAGGTGTCTGGTAACATGGCTGAATACAAACAGGTGGATATTCCCTCCTCACATATCAAACAAGCTCTGCTGGTACAGAGACAGCAGAATCTTCAATCTAACGGCCTCAGACACAAGAGGTATGTGGCAGGGGGTCTACCAGTCAATCACGGACCCACAGGAAGAAACCTGGTGCCCAGTCACGGACACAGGATGTCTTGCCCATATGTTACATCAAAATAACTTTTTGCCCGCTTTGAGGACAATACAGTGCCACTGACACGGCCCTGCAACGGAAACATGCGGTCTCTCCTTCACTGCAGCCGAAGTGAGTAAGACATTTAAACGTGTTAACCCTCGCAAGGCTGCAGGCCCAGACGGCATCCCCAGCCGCGCCCTCAGAGCATGCGCAGACCAGCTGGCCGGTGTGTGTTTACGGACATATTCAATCAATCCTATACCCAGTCTGCTGTTCCCACATGCTTCAAGAGGGCCACCATTGTTCCTGTTCCCCAAGAAAGCTAAGGTAACTGAGCTAAACGACTACCGCCCCGTAGCACTCATCCGTCATCATGAAGTGCTTTGAGAGACTAGTCAGGACCATATCACCTCCACCCTACCTGACACCCTTGACCCACTCCAATTTGCTTACCGCCCAAATAGGTCCACAGACAGAGTGTAGTCTCAACCACACTGTACACTGCCCTAACCCATCTGGACAAGAGGAATACCTATGTGAGAATGCTGTTCATCACTACAGCTCGGCATTCAACACCATAGTACCCTCCAAGCTCGTCATCAAGCTCGAGACCCTGGGTCTCGACCCGCCCTGTGCAACTGGGTACTGGACTTCCTGGACGGACGCCCCAGGTGGTGAGGGTAGGCAACAGCATCTCCTCCCCGCTGATCCTCAACATTGGGGCCCCACAAGGGTGCGTTCTGAGCCCTCTCCTGTACTCCCTGTTCACCCACGACTGCGTGGCCATGCACGCCTCCAACTCAATCATCAAGTTTGCGGACGACACAACAGTGGTAGGCTTGATTACCAACAACGACAGAGACGGCCTACAGGGAGGAGTGAGGGCCCTCGGAGTGTGGTGTCAGGAAAATAGCCTCACACTCAACGTCAACAAAACTAAGGAGATGATTGTGGACTTCAGGAAACAGCAGAGGGAACACCCCCCATCCACATCGGATGAATGTAGTGGAGAGAGGGTAGCAAGTTTTAAGTTCCTCGGCATACACATCACAGACAAACTGAATTGGTCCACTCACACAGACAGCATCGTGAGGGAAGGCGCAGCAGCGCTCTTCAACCTCACAGGAGGCTGGAAGAAATGGGGCAGTTCACCAAAAAGCACTCGGGCAAACTTCTACAGATGCACAATCGAGAGCATCCTGGAAGTGGCTGTATCACCGCCTGTATGGTGGCACCTGCACCTGCCTCTCAACCCAGAAGGCTTCCAGAGGGCAGTGAGAGGTCTGCACGCATCACCGGGGCAAACTACCTGCCCTCCAGACACCCACACCACCCGATGCCACAGGAAGGCCAGTAAAGACCATCAAGGACATCAACCACCCAGAGCCACTGCCTGTTCACCCCTCGCTGCCATCCAGCAGGCTGGGCACAGTGCATCAGCAAGTCAATCTGGGAGACTCCAGCAAAGGCCTGGTCCGCAAAGCCATCAGGACTGTTAAACAGCCACTCACTATTGAGAGCAGCACTGCCAACACACTGCTAATAATGACACTGACTCTACTCCAGCCACTTTAATCATGGAATTTATAAGAAATGATGTAAATGTATCACTAGCCACTTTAAACAATGCTACCTTATATAATGTTACTTACCCTACATTGTTCATCTCATATGCATACGTTGATACTGTACTCTATATCATCGACTGCATCCTTATGTAATACATGTATCACTAGCCACTTTAACTATGCCACTTGGTTTACATACTTATCTCATATGTATATACTGTACTCGATATCATCTACTGTATCTTGCCTATGCTGCTCTGTACCATCACTCATTCATATATCCTTATGTACATATTCTTTATCCCCTTACACTGTGTATGACAGTAGTTTTTTTTGGAATTGTTAGTTAGATTACTTGCTCGTTATTACTGCATTGTCGGAACTAGAAGCACAAGCATTTCGCTACACTCGCATTAACATCTGCTAACCATGTGTATGTGACAAATAAAATTTGATTTGATTTGATTTGAGGATGAGCCTGCAGGAAGGGTACCACATGAGGGAGGAGGATGTCTTCCCTGTAA
>NW_024604061.1:0-2614 GCF_018296145.1 Oncorhynchus tshawytscha | reverse complement strand
ACAGTAGAACTAGCTGGTCTGTCATAATATAATAGAGACGGTAGATCTAGCTGGTCTCTCATAATATAATAGAGACAGTAGATCTAGCTGGTCTGTCATAATATAATAGAGACAGTAGATCAAGCTGGTCTGTCATAATTATAATAGAGACAGTAGATCTAGCTGGTCTGTCATAATATAATAGAGACAGTAGATCTAGCTGGTCTGTCATAATATAATAGAGACAGTAGATCAACTGGTCTGTCATAATACAATAGAGACAGTAGATCTAGCTGGTCTGTCATAATATAATAGAGAGACAGTAGATCTAGCTGGTCTGTCATAATATAATAGAGACAGTAGATCTAGCTGGTCTGTCATAATATAATAGAGACAGTAGATCTAGCTGGTCTGTCATAATATAATAGAGACAGTAGATCTAGCTGGTCTGTCATAATATAATAGAGACAGTAGATCTAGCTGGTCTGTCATAATATAATAGAGACAGTAGATCTAGCTGGTCTGTCATAATATAATAGAGACGGTAGATCTAGCTGGTCTGTCATAATATAATAGAGACAGTAGATCTAGCTGGTCTGTCATAATATAATAGAGACAGTAGATCTAGCTGGTCTGTCATAATATAATAGAGACAGTAGATCTAGCTGGTCTGTCATAATATAATAGAGACAGTAGATCTAGCTGGTCTGTCATAATATAATAGAGACAGTAGATCTAGCTGGTCTGTCATAATATAATAGAGACAGTAGATCTAGCTGGTCTGTCATAATATAATAGAGACAGTAGATCTAGCTGGTCTGTCATAATATAATAGAGACAGTAGATCTAGCTGGTCTGTCATAATATAATAGAGACAGTAGATCTAGCTGGTCTGTCATAATATAATAGAGACAGTAGATCTAGCTGGTCTGTCATAATATAATAGAGACATCTAGCTGGTCTGTCAGAGACAGTAGATCTAGCTGGTCTGTCATAATATAATAGAGACAGTAGATCTAGCTGGTCTGTCATAATATAATAGAGACAGTAGATCTAGCTGGTCTGTCATAATATAATAGAGACAGTAGATCTAGCTGGTCTGTCATAATATAATAGAGACAGTAGATCTAGCTGGTCTGTCATAATATAATAGAGACAGTAGATCTAGCTGGTCTGTCATAATATAATAGAGACAGTAGATCTAGCTGGTCTGTCATAATATAATAGAGACAGTAGATCTAGCTGGTCTGTCATAATATAATAGAGACAGTAGATCTAGCTGGTCTGTCATAATATAATAGAGACAGTAGATCTAGCTGGTCTGTCATAATATAATAGAGACATAGAGACAGTAGATCTAGCTGGTCTGTCATAATATAATAGAGACAGTAGATCTAGCTGGTCTGTCATAATATAATAGAGACAGTAGATCTATCTGGTCTGTCATAATATAATAGAGACAGTAGATCTAGCTGGTCTGTCATAATATAATAGAGACAGTAGATCTAGCTGGTCTGTCATAATATAATAGAGACAGTAGATCTAGCTGGTCTGTCATAATATAATAGAGACAGTAGATCAGTGGATCTAGCTGGTCTGTCATAATATAATAGAGACAGTAGATCTAGCTGGTCTGTCATAATATAATAGAGACAGTAGATCTAGCTGGTCTGTCATAATATAATAGAGACAGTAGATCTAGCTGGTCTGTCATAATATAATAGAGACAGTAGATCTAGCTGGTCTGTCATAATATAATAGAGACAGTAGATCTAGCTGGTCTGTCATAATATAATAGAGACAGTAGATCTAGCTGGTCTGTCATAATATAATAGAGACAGTAGATCTAGCTGGTCTGTCATAATATAATAGAGACAGTAGATCTAGCTGGCCTGTCATAATATAATAGAGACATAGAGACAGTAGATCTAGCTGGTCTGTCATAATATAATAGAGACAGTAGATCTAGCTGGTCTGTCATAATATAATAGAGACAGTAGATCTAGCTGGTCTGTCATAATATAATAGAGACAGTAGATCTATCTGGTCTGTCATAATACAATAGAACAGTAGATCTAGCTGGTCTGTCATAATATAATAGAGACAGTAGATCTAGCTGGTCTGTCATAATATAATAGAGACAGTAGATCTAGCTGGTCTGTCATAATATAATAGAGACAGTAGATCTAGCTGGTCTGTCATAATATAATAGAGACAGTAGATCTAGCTGGTCTGTCATAATATAATAGAGACGGTAGATCTAGCTGGTCTGTCATAATATAATAGAGACAGTAGATCTAGCTGGTCTGTCATAATATAATAGAGACAGTAGATCTAGCTGGTCTGTCATAATATAATAGAGACAGTAGATCTAGCTGGTCTGTCATAATATAATAGAGACAGTAGATCTAGCTGGTCTGTCATAATATAATAGAGACAGTCGATCTAGCTGGTCTGTCATAATACAATAGAGACAGTAGATCTAGCTGGTCTGTCGTAATATAATCGAGACAGTAGATCTAGCTGGTCTGTCATAATATAATAGAGACAGTAGATCTATCTGTTCTGTCATAATATAATAGAGACAGTAGATCTTGCTGGTCTGTCATAATATAATAGAGACGGTAGATCTAGC
>NW_024604060.1:0-2611 GCF_018296145.1 Oncorhynchus tshawytscha | reverse complement strand
CCATAAACCAAGCTCTAATTCAAGTTTGATGCACTCTGGATAAAAAACATGTTTTTCTTATGTTTATTCGAGATGTTATGAAAACACTGCACTCTAATTCAAGTTTGATGCACTCTGGATAAAAAACATGTTTTTGTTATGTTTATTCGAGATGTTATGAAAACACTGCAAACTGTTTTCAGTAAGTTGCAACATTGAAATGCAGAAATAAGCACTTTCCATAAACAAGCTCTAAATCATGTTTGTGGCACTCTGGATGTCCAATTTTAGCTGTGCTGTCTATTTGAGATGAACTGAACATTGTAGATAGTTTTCAGCAAGTTGCAACATGGAAATACAGAAATAAGCACTTTTCCATAAACCAAGCTCTAATTCAAGTTTGATGCACTCTGGATAAAAAACATGTTTTTGTTATGTTTATTCGAGATGTTATGAAAACATTGCAAACTGTTTTCAGTAAGTTGCAACATTGAAATGCAGAAATAAGCACTTTCCATAAACAAGCTCTAAATCATGTTTGATGCACTCTGGATGTCCAATTTTAGCTGTGCTGTCTATTTGAGATGAACTGAACATTGTAGATAGTTTTCAGCAAGTTGCAACATGGAAATACAGAAATAAGCACTTTTCCATAAACAAGCTCTAAATCATGTTTGATGCACTCTGGATAAAAAACATGTTTTTGTTATGTTTATTCGAGATGTTATGAAAACACTGCAAACTGTTTTCAGTAAGTTGCAACATTGAAATGCAGAAATAAGCACTTTCCATAAACAAGCTCTAAATCATGTTTGATGCACTCTGGAGGTCCAATTTTAGCTGTGCTGTCTATTTGAGATGAACTGAACATTGTAGATAGTTTTCAGCAAGTTGCAACATGGAAATACGGAAATAAGCACTTTTCCATAAACCAAGCTCTAATTCAAGTTTGAAGCACTCTGGATAAAAAACATGTTTTTGTTATGTTTATTCGAGATGTTATGAAAACACTGCAAACTGTTTTCAGTAAGTTGCAACATTGAAATGCAGAAATAAGCACTTTCCATAAACAAGCTTTAAAATCAAGTTTGATGCACTCTGGATAAAAAACATGTTTTTGTTATGTTTATTTGAGATGTTATGAAAACATTGCAAACTGTTTTCAGTAAGTTGCAACATTGAAATGCAGAAATAAGCACTTTCCATAAACAAGCTCTAAATCATGTTTGATGCACTCTGGATGTCCAATTTTAGCTGTGCTGTCTATTTGAGATGAACTGAACATTGTAGATAGTTTTCAGCAAGTTGCAACATGGAAATACGGAAATAAGCACTTTTCCATAAACCAAGCTCTAATTCAAGTTTGAAGCACTCTGGATAAAAAAATGTTTTTGTTATGTTTATTCGAGATGTTATGAAAACACTGCAAACTGTTTTCAGTAAGTTGCAACATTGAAATGCAGAAATAAGCACTTTCCATAAACAAGCTCTAAAATCAAGTTTGATGCACTCTGGATAAAAAAATGTTTTTGTTATGTTTATTCGAGATGTTATGAAAACACTGCAAACTGTTTTCAGTAAGTTGCAACATTGAAATGCAGAAATAAGCACTTTCCATAAACAAGCTCTAAATCATGTTTGATGCACTCTGGATGTCCAATTTTAGCTGTGCTGTCTATTTGAGATGAACTGAACATTGTAGATAGTTTTCAGCAAGTTGCAACATGGAAATACAGAAATAAGCACTTTTCCATAAACAAGCTCTAATTCAAGTTTGATGCACTCTGGATAAAAAAATGTTTTTGTTATGTTTATTCGAGATGTTATGAAAACACTGCAAACTGTTTTCAGTAAGTTGCAACATTGAAATGCAGAAATAAGCATTTTCCATAAACAAGCTCTAAATCATGTTTGATGCACTCTGGATGTCCAATTTTAGCTGTGCTGTCTATTTGAGATGAACTGAACATTGTAGATAGTTTTCAGCAAGTTGCAACATGGAAATACAGAAATAAGCACTTTTCCATAAACAAGCTCTAAAATCAAGTTTGATGCACTCTGGATAAAAAACATGTTTTTGTTATGTTTATTCGAGATGTTATGAAAACACTGCAAACTGTTTTCAGTAAGTTGCAACATTGAAATGCAGAAATAAGCACTTTTCCATAAACAAGCTCTAAATCATGTTTGATGCACTCTGGATAAAAAAAATGTTTTTGTTATGTTTATTTGAGATGAACTGAAAACATTGTAAACTGTTTTCAGCAAGTTGCAACATTGAAATACAGAAATAAGCACTTTCCATAAACAAGCTCTAAATCATGTTTGATGCACTCTGGATAAAAAAAATTTTTTGTTATGTTTATTTGAGATGAATGAAAACACTGTAAACTGTTTTCAGTAAGTTGCAACATGGAAATACAGAAATAAGCACTTTCCATAAACAAGCTCTAAATCATGTTTGATGCACTCTGGATAAAAAATTTTTTGCTGTGTTTATTTGAGATGAACTGAACACTGTAGACTGTTTTCAGCAAGTTGCAACATGGAAATACAGAAATAAGCACTTTCCATAAACAAGCTCTAAATCAAGTTTGATGCACTCTGGATAAAAAACATGTTTTTGTTATGT
>NW_024604059.1:0-2608 GCF_018296145.1 Oncorhynchus tshawytscha | reverse complement strand
GGGAAACATATGGGAAACATATGGGAAACATATGTTTACACTGCCAAAGCAAATGGAATAGACAATAAACAAGGGGTGGTGGAGGTGCCACTGCTAGTCCCACACTGGGTAAGGCCATAGCTTCTAGAGGAGAGGCTTTGGGTAGGGCTGCCGGCAGACCTAGGGTTGGACTTCACATACCTTAAGGGAACATTTTGACATTTGCCATATGGTTAGTGAAAAAGTCCACATTGCAAATGTACGGTCCCTTACTAGACGTCCGACAACATTTCTAAAATTGGCGGACAGCGTCGGGGCGTGCAGCAGGGCCGGATCTTCCAGGAAGTCATCAAACGAAGTCTCTCGGACATTCGGTTTTCGTTTAATAAAACTCCAATTTTGGTGATTTTTCCGCTGTCCTGTAAATCCCACAAGAGGGCGAGTGGAATCATATTGCAAATGTACAAAACATCACCAATCACGACGTGGCCTTATCTCCTAAACGGAAAAGACTTTGAAGACGAAACTTGGTGAGCATAGGTTTGGCATAATGGGCAGTTGGCCCCGAACAAGATGGCGTCCAGGCCTCAACGGGATTAATGGTCAAAAATGAAAATAGAGCAATAATTTCTCCGCTTCACGTCAAGTAAATGAACCTACGGTGTCAATAAAAAAAGAACCAGCCATTTATCTATCGAAATCGTACAATGTCCATTTTTTTTTTTAAATTACAGATCCAGTTGCAGCTTGTTCAGACGAATCTTTTTTAATTGTGTTTCCGAGCTATGCGAGATTTCTGTGATTTTCTGTGATTTTCTGAAATAACACACACTCATTCAACCCTCTGTAAATAAGTCAGTTCTTAACATAAATACTTAAAACTCAATATTTTATAAGTGCCTTCCCCAAGGAGGATATGTGTTTACTTTCAGCTTCCTGTGTAAACCGGAAGTGCCTTAAAATGGTGTCATAGGTGCTGTTTCGAAGGGTTAAAAAGGTCTGATCTTTTCAAAACTTCATATTGGTTATTAGGCAACCCTCATGAACTGTAAATCAGTCATTTCTCACAACAGATGTCAAATAAAAGCTCTGTCACACACACACACACACACACACACGCAGCAAGGATGGAGTGACAAAGTACGGTGCTTAAAGACACTCAGAGCCTGCAATGGCATTACCATAATCTCTAGGCTGTGCCGAGTTCAACGAGATGCCCCGCTAGACCGTAGCTTGCTCGGTCTGAGCTCATAATGAAGCCTGGCCCTAAATTGCAGGGGCTTTTGGGTGACAGCGGGAGAACAGTTAGGGTTAGAAGCACAATTCTACCTCGGGAACATTCCTGAGGTCCTCCCGATCGGTGCAAGCCTAAACTTGACCATGTGGCATTAACCCTTAAAGGTTAAAAGAAGGTGTTTACGTCAAACAGTTTTCAATGACTTTTCTCCCCATAGTAATACATTGCCTGCACCACTAAATTCAACCTGAAGCCCATGTGGGTTATGAATGTCTTATGAACCTGTCTTCCATGACAATCCATCAGGCCACTATGAGGTCTGCCTGTGTTGATTCTAAGCTTCCTGGAGCAACCGGAAGTGGTTAAAATCACCCAAAATTGTCTTGCCATACCCAACCTGCAGTTTGTGAGAAATAGTGCATTCAACCCTGTGTAAATCAGTCAGTTCTTAATGTATAGACTTAAAACTCAGGATTCTGTAAAAGCCTACTCAAATGAGGATATCAGGGTTTCTTGATCTCACAGATTACAATGACATCTCTCCTTATAGGAATACATTGCCTGCTCCCCTAAATTCAACCTAGAGCCTATGTGGGTTAATAATGCCTTATGAACCTGTCTTCGATGAAAATCCATCAGGCCTCTATGAGGTCTACCTGTGACCGATTCTAATCTTCCCCAAGAAACCCGGAAGTGGTTCAAATCACCCTGAAAAGGTTTTTTCCATACCCAACCTGATGTTTGATAGAAATTGTGCATTCAACCCTGTGTAAATCAGTCAGTTCTTAACGTAAAGACTTAAAACTCAGGATTCTGTAACTGCATACCCCAATGAGGATATGTGTTTACTTTTAGCTTCCTGTGCCAACCGGAAGTGCCATAATTGTGTGTCATAGGGGCTGTTTCGAAGGGTTAAAAAAGTCAGATCTTTCCAAAACAAAATCAGTCATGTCTCCCATAAAATTTCCAAGAAAAACTCACACACACACACACACACACACACACACACACAAACACACACACACACAGCTTGGACGGAGAGACACAGTGTGGTGTGTAGAGACAGACAGAGCCTGCAATAGTTAACTTTGTTCTAACTATTAAAGAACCGTCAGACCTAGAGTTCTGAAACTTTAGAAACCTGTTCTACAGCTCAGGTCGATAGTGTGTGGTGAGTTATGTGGCTCTAGAAGGTTCCTTGACTGAGAAACAGCCTCATACATTTGAAATGACTTCAATTCATTTTGACCATTACGGAAATGACGACATTTAGAAAAGTCCCAGAGTCGCAAGACTAGGTCCATTGAAACCGGCTCGTCCCATAGAGACGGACCCCAACGTTTCTGTCCGATAGCTCATTCAGGGACCCCACCCCGTAGCAAGGCATGGAAA
>NW_024604058.1:0-2605 GCF_018296145.1 Oncorhynchus tshawytscha | reverse complement strand
CTATCTATCTATCTATCTATCTATCTATCTATCTATCTATCTATCTATCTATCTATCTATCTATCTATCTATCTATCTATCTATCTATCTGTCTGTCTGTCTGTCTGTCCCGTTCTGTCTGTCTGTCTGTCTGTCTGTCTGTCTGTCTGTCTGTCTGTCTGTCTGTCTGTCTGTCTCGTCTGTCTGTCTGTCTGTCTGTCTGTCTGCCCGTCTGTCTGTCTGTCTGTCTATCTATCTATCTATCTATCTATCTATCTACAGTATAAATATATCTACAGTATCTATCTACAGTATCTATCTACTCATCTATCTATCTATCTATCTATCTATCTATCTATCTATCTATCTATCTATCTATCTATCTATCTATCTATCTATCTATCTATCTATCTATCTATCTATCTATCTATCCATCCATCCATCCATCCATCCATCCATCCATCCATCCATCCATCCATCCATCCATCCATCCATCCATCCATCCATCCATCCATCCATCCATCCATCCATCCATCCATCCATCCATCCATCCATCCATCTATCTATCTATCTATCTATCTATCTATCTATCTATCTATCTATCTATCTATCTATCTATCTATCTATCTATCTATCTATCTATCTATCTATCTATCTATCTATCTATCTATCTATCTATCTATCTATCTATCTATCTATCTATCTATCTATCTATCTATCTATCTATCTATCTATCTATCTATCTATCTATCTATCTACAGTATAAATCTATCTACAGTATCTATCTATCTACAGCATCTACAGTATCTACAGGTTGTGTGTGTGTGTGTGTGTGTGTGTGGAATCTGATTTGGCTATTCACATGTCTGATGTATGCATGAATGATCAAAACCAAAAGTGCTCTTTCATTGAACAGAGGGAAGAAAATCATTTTGGACAAAGTAAAATTGAAAATCAGATTTGGCAATATAGATAGATAGATATAGAAACTATCTACAGTGCCTGCGAAGTATTTCGGCCCCTTGAACTTTGCGACCTTTTGCCACATTTCAGGCTTCAAACATAAAGATATAAAACTGTATTTTTTGTGAAGAATCAACAACAAGTGGGACACAATCATGAAGTGGAACAACATTTATTGGATATTTCAAACTTTTTAACAAATCAAAAAAAAACTGAAAAATTGGGCATGCAAAATTATTCAGCCCCTTTACTTTCAGTGCAGCAAACTCTCTCCAGAAGTTCAGTGAGGATCTCTGAATGATCCAATGTTGATCTAAATGACTAATGATGATAAATACAATCCACCTGTGTGTAATCAAGTCTCTGTATAAATGCACCTGCACTGTGATAGTCTCGGAGGTCCGTTAAAAGCGCAGAGAGCATCATGATGAACAAGGAACACACCAGGCAGGTCCGAGATACTATTGTTTTAAAGTCGGATTTGGATACAAAAAGATTTCCCAAGCTTTAAACATCCCAAGGAGCACTGTGCAAGCGATAATATTGAAATGGAAGGAGTATCAGACCACTGCAAATCTACCAAGACCTGGCCGTCCCTCTAAACCTTCAGCTCATACAAGGAGAAGACTGGATCAGAGATGCAGCCAAGAGGCCCATGATCACTCTGGATGAACTGCAGAGATCTACAGCTGAGGTGGGAGACTCTGTCCATAGGACAACAATCAGTCGTATATTGCACAAATCTGCAAATCTGGCCTTTATGGAAGAGTGGCAAGAAGAAAGCCATTTCTTAAAGATATCCATAGTGTCGTTTAAAAAAGTTTGCCACAAGCCACCTGGGAGGCACACCAAACATGTGGAAGAAGGTGCTCTGGTCAGATGAAACCAAAATGGAACTTTTTGGCAACAATGCAAAATGTTATGTTTGGCGTAAAAAAGCAACACAGCTCATCACCCTGAACACACCATCCCCACTGTCAAACATAGTGGTGGCAGCATCATGGTTTGGGACTGCTTTTCTTCAGCAGGGACAGGGAAGATGGTTAAAATTGATGGGAAGATGGATGGAGCCAAATACAGGACCATTCTGGAAGAAACCTGATGGAGTCTGCAAAAAGACCTGAGACTGGGACGGAGATTTGTCTGCCAACAAGACAATGATCCAAAACATAAGCAAAATCTATAATGGAATGGTTCAAAAATAAACATATCCCAGGTGTTAGAATGGCCAAGTCAAAAGTCCACCTGAATCCAATCGAGAATCTGTGGAAAGAACTGAAAACTAAAGGCACCACAAATGCTCATCCAACTCACTGAGCTCGAGCTGTTTTGGTAAGGAGAATGGGGAAAATTTCAGTCTCTGATGCAAACAGATAGTACATTACCCAAGCGACTTCAGCTTAATCGCAGCAAAAGGTGGCGCTACAAAGTATTAACCTAAGGGGGCTGAATAATTTTGCACGCCCAATTTTTTCAGTTTTTGATTTGTTAAAAAAGTTTGAAATATCCAATAAATGTCGTTCCACTTCATGATTGTGTCCCACTTGTTGTTGATTCTTCACAAAAAAATACAGTTTTATATCTTTATGTTTGAAGCCTGAAATGTGGCAAAAGGTCGCAAAGTTCAAGGGGGCCGAATACTTTCGCAAGGCACTGTAGATAG
>NW_024604057.1:0-2605 GCF_018296145.1 Oncorhynchus tshawytscha | reverse complement strand
TAGAGACAGTAGATCTAGCTGGTCTGTCATAATATAATAGAGACAGTAGATCTAGCTGGTCTGTCATAATATAATAGAGACAGTAGATCTAGCTGGTCTGTCATAATATAATAGAGACAGTAGATCTAGCTGGTCTGTCATATATATAATAGAGACATATGATAGAGACAGTAGATCTAGCTGGTCTGTCATATTATAATAGAGACAGTAGATCTAGCTGGTCTGTCATATTATAATAGAGACAGTAGATCTAGCTGGTCTGTCATAATATGATAGAGAGAGTAGATCTAGCTGATCTGTCATAAAATAATAGAGACAGTAGATCTAGCTGGTCTTTCATATTATAATAGAGACAGTAGATCTAGCTGGTCTGTCATATTATAATAGAGACAGTAGATCTAGCTGGTCTGTCATAATATAATAGAGACAGTAGATCTAGCTGGTCTGTCATATTATAATAGAGACAGTAGATCTAGCTGGTCTGTCATAATATAATAGAGACAGTAGATCTAGCTGGTCTGTCATATTATAATAGAGACAGTAGATCTAGCTGGTATGTCATAAGATGATAGAGACAGTAGATCTAGCTGGTCTGTCATAATATAATAGAGACAGTAGATCTAGCTGGTCTGTCATAATATAATAGAGACAGTAGATCTAGCTGGTCTGTCATATTATAATAGAGACAGTAGATCTAGCTGGTCTGTCATAAGATGATAGAGCCAGTAGATCTAGCTGGTCTGTCATAATATAATAGAGACAGTAGATCATGCTGGTCTGTCATAATATAATAGAGACAGTAGATCTAGCTGGTCTGTCATAATATAATAGAGACAGTAGATCTAGCTGGTCTGTCATAATATGATAGAGCCAGTAGATCTAGCTGGTCTGTCATAATATAATAGAGACAGTAGATCTAGCTGGTCTGTCATAATATAATAGAGACAGTAGATCTAGCTGGTCTGTCATAATATAATAGAGACAGTAGATCTAGCTGGTCTGTCATAATATAATAGAGACAGTAGATCTAGCTGGTCTGTCATAATATAATAGAGACAGTAGATCTAGCTGGTCTGTCATAATATAATAGAGACAGTAGATCTAGCTGGTCTGTCATAATATAATAGAGACAGTAGATCTAGCTGGTCTGTCATAATATAATAGAGACAGTAGATCTAGCTGGTCTGTCATAATATAATAGAGACAGTAGATCTAGCTGGTCTGTCATAATATAATAGAGACAGTAGATCTAGCTGGTCTGTCATAATATGATAGAGACAGTAGATCTAGCTGGTCTGTCATAATATAATAGAGACAGTAGATCTGTCATATTATAATAGAGACAGTAGATCTAGCTGGTCTGTCATAATATAATAGAGACAGTAGATCTAGCTGGTCTGTCATATTATAATAGAGACAGTAAATCTAGCTGGTCTGTCATATTATAATAGAGACAGTAGATCTAGCTGGTCTGTCATATTATAATAGAGACAGTAGATCTAGCTGGTCTGTCATATATAATAGAGACAGTAGATCTAGCTGGTCTGTCATATATATAATAGAGACAGTAGATCTAGCTGTCTGTCAAAATATCATAGAAACAGCAGATTGAGCTGGTCTGTCATAATATAATAGTGACAGTAGACCTAGCTGGTCTGTCATAATATAATAGAGACAGTAGATTGAGCTGGTCTGTCATAATATAATTGAGACAGTATTTCTGGCTGGTCTGTCATATTATAATTGAGACAGTAGATCTAGCTGTTCTGACATAATCATATCATAGACAGTAGATCTAGCTGGTCTGTCATAATATAATAGAGACAGTAGATCTAGCTGGTCTGTCATATTATAATAGAGACAGTAGATCTAGCTGGTCTGTCATATTATAATAGAGACAGTAGATCTAGCTGGTCTGTCATAATATAATAGAGACAGTGAGACAGTATTTCTAGCTGGTCTGTCATATTATAATAGAGACAGTAGATCTAGCTGGTCTGTCATAATATAATAGAGACAGTAGATCTAGCTGGTCTGTCATAATATAATAGAGACAGTAGATCTAGCTGGTCTGTCATATTATAATAGAGACAGTAGATCTAGCTGGTCTGTCATATATAATAGAGATAGAGACAGTAGTCTAGCTGGTCTGTCAGAGACAGTAGATCTAGCTGGTCTGTCATAATATAATAGAGAGTAGATCTAGCTGGTCTGTCATAATATAATAGAGACAGTCTCTAGCTGGTCTGTCATAATATAATAGAGACAGTAGATCTAGCTGGTCTGTCATAATATAATAGAGACAGTAGATCTAGCTGGTCTGTCATAATATAATAGAGACAGTCGATCTAGCTGGTCTGTCATAATATAATAGAGACAGTCGATCTAGCTGGTCTGTCATATTATAATAGAGAGAGTAGATCTAGCTGGTCTGTCATAATATAATTGAGACAGTATTTCTGGCTGGTCTGTCATATTATAATTGAGACAGTAGATTTAGCTGTTCTGACATAATATCATAGAGACAATAGATCTAGCTGGTCTGTCATATTATAATAGAGAAAGTAGATCTAGCTGGTCTGTCATTATATGATAGAGACAGTAG
>NW_024604056.1:0-2605 GCF_018296145.1 Oncorhynchus tshawytscha | reverse complement strand
GAGACAGTAGATCTACCTGGTCTGTCATAATATAATAGAGACATAGAGACAGTAGATCTAGCTGGTCTGTCATGTTATAACAGAGACAGTAGATCTAGCTGGTCTGTCATAATATAATAGAGACAGTAGATCTAGCTGGTCTGTCATAATATAATAGAGACATAAGATCTAGCTGGTATGTCATACAATAGAGACAGTAGATCTAGCTGGTCTGTCATAATATAATAGAGACATAGAGACAGTAGATCTAGCTGGTCTGTCATAATATAATAGAGACAGTAGATCTAGCTGGTATGTCATACAATAGAGACATAGAGACAGTAGATCTAGCTGGTATGTCATACAATAGAGACAGTAGATCTAGCTGGTCTGTCATAATATAATAGAGACAGTAGATCTAGCTGGTCTGTCATAATATAATAGAGACAGTAGATCGAGCTGGTCTGTCAAAATATAATAGAGACAGTAGATCTAGCTGGTCTGTCATAATATAATAGAGACAGTAGATCTAGCTGGTCTGTCAGAGTACAATAGACACAGTAGATCTAGCTGGTCTGTCATAATATAATAGAGACAGTATATCTAGCTGGTCTGTCATAATATAATAGAGACAGTAGATCTAGCAGGTCTGTCATAATATAATAGAGACAGTATATCTAGCTTGTCTGTCATAATATAATAGAGACAGTAGATCAAGCTGGTCTGTCAAAATATAATAGAGACAGTAGATCTAGCTGGTCTGTCATAATATAATAGAGACAGTAGATCTAGCTGGTATGTCATACAATAGAGACAGTATATATAGCTGGTCTGTCATAATATAATAATGACAGTAGATCTAGCTGGTATGCCATACAAAAGAGACAGTAGATCTAGCTGGTCTGTCATAATATAATAGAGACAGTAGATCAAGCTGGTCTGTCATAATATAATAGAGACATAGAGACAGTAGATCTAGCTGGTCTGTCATAATATAATAGAGACAGTAGATCAAGCTGGTATGTCAAAATATAATAGAGACAGTAGATCTAGCTGGTCTGTCATAATATAATAGAGACAGTAGATCTAGCTGGTCTGTCATAATAAATAGTAGATTCATCTAGGTCTGATAATATTTAGAGACAGGAGATCAGCTGGTCTGTCATAATATAATAGAGATAGAGACAGTAGATCTAGTTGGTCTGTCATAATAGAATAGAGACAGTAGATCTAGCTGGTCTGTCATAATAATAGAGACAGTAGATCTAGCTGGTCTGTCATAATATAATAGAGACAGTAGATCTAGCTGGTCTGTCATAGTACAATAGAGACAGTAGATCTAGCTGGTCTGTCATAATATAATAGAGACATAGAGACAGTAGATCTAGCTGGTCTGTCATAATATAGCAGAGACAGTAGATCTAGCTGGTCTGTCATAATATAATAGAAACAGTAGATCAAGCTGGTCTGTCAATATAATAGAGACAGAGATCTAGCTGGTCTGTCATAATATGGCACAGTAGAGACAGTAGATCTAGCTGGTCTTCGTCATAGTATTAATAGAGACAGTACATCTAGCTGGTCTGTCACAATATATACAGACATAGAGACAGTAGATCTAGCTGGTCTGTCATAATATATAATAGAGACAGTAGATCTAGCTGGTCTGTCATACAAATAGAGACAGTAGATCTAGCTGGTCTGTCATAATATAATAGAGACAGTAGATCTACCTGGTCTGTCAAAATATAAAGAAACAGTGGATCTAGCTGGTCTGGCATAATATAATAGAGACAGTGATCTGGCTGGTCTGGCATAATATAATAGAGACAGTAGATCAAGCTGGTCTGTCAAAATATAATAGAAGAGACAGTGAATCTATGGGTCTGTCATAATACCAAACAGAGACAATGCACAGATCAAGCTGGTCTGTCATAGTATAATAGGGTGTGTGATCTACCTGGTCTGTATGCAGCCTAAATAGAGACAGTAGATATAGCTGGTCTGTCATAATATTTTAGAGACAGTAGATCTAGCTGGTCTGTCATAATATAATAGAGACATAGAGACAGTAGATCTAGCTGGTCTGTCATAATATAATAGAGACAGTAGATCTAGCTGGTCTGTCATAATATAATAGAGACATAGAGACAGTAGATCTAGCTGGTCTGTCATATTATAATAGAGACAGTAGATCTAGCTGGTCTGTCATAATATAATAGAGACAGTAGATCTAGCTGGTCTGTCATAATATAATAGAGACATAGAGACAGTAGATCTAGCTGGTATGTCATAATATATTAGAGACAGTAGATCTAGCTGGTCTGTCATAATATAATAGAGACATAGAGACAGTAGATCTAGCTGGTCTGTCATAATATAATAGAGACAGTAGATCTAGCTGGTATGTCATACATAAAGAGACATAGAGACAGTAGATCTAGCTGGTATGTCATACTATAATAGAGACAGTAGATCTAGCTGGTCGGTCATAATATAATAGAGACAGTAGATCTAGCTGGTCTGTCATAATATAATAGAGACAGTAGATCGAGATGGTCTGTCAAAATATAATAGAGACAGTAGATCTAGCTGGTCTGTCATAATATAATAGAGACAGTAGATC
>NW_024604055.1:0-2601 GCF_018296145.1 Oncorhynchus tshawytscha | reverse complement strand
TGGGCTAAACCAGGGGAGTGTAGCCGCCCAAAGGAGCAACAGGAGAAGAGGCAACAGAGGCAGCAGCAGCAGGAGCAGCAGCAGCTACAGTGGGAGAGGTTGCACCACCTGGAGAAATGGACATGGGAGGAGGAATTGGACGGTAAAGGACCCTGGAATGAGCCTGGAGATTATTGTCGCCCCAAAGCCGAGCTGGAGGCAGCAAAAGCAGAGAGGCGGCATTATGAGGAGCTAGCACGGCAGAGCGGATGGAAGCCCGAGAGTCAGCCCCAAAAATTTCTTGGGGGGGGGCTCACAGGGAGTATGGCTATGCCAGGTAGGAGACCTGCGCAAACTCCCTGTGCTTACTGGGGGGCTGGAGAGACCGGGCAGGCACCGTGTTATGCTGTGGAGTGCACGGTGTCTCCAGTGCGGGTGCACAGCCCGGTTCGGTATATTCCAGCTCCTCGTATCGGCCGGGCTAGAGTGGGCATCGAGCCAGGTAAGGTTGGGCAGGCTCGGTGCTCAAGAGCTCCAGTGCGCCTGCATGGTCGGGTCTATCCAGTACCACCTCCACACCCCAGCCCTCCGGTAGCAGCTCCCCGCACCAGGCTTCCTGTGCGTGTCCTCGGTCCAGTACCACCAGTACCAGCACCACGCATCAGGCCTACAGTGCGCCTCGCCTCTCCAGCGCTGTCGGAGCCTTTCTCCTCTCCTGCACTGCCGGAGTCTCCCGCCTATCTAGCGCTGTTAGAGCTTTCCTCATCTCCAGCGCTGCCGGAGTCTCCCGCCTGTTCAGCGCAGCCAGAGCCTTCCTCCGACACAGCGCTGCAGGAGTCTCCCGCCTGTTCAGCGCAGCCAGAGCTGCCAGTCTGCATGAAGCAGCCAGAGCTGTCAGTCTGCATGGAGCAGTCAGAGCTGTCAGTCTGCATGGAGCAGCCAGAGCTGTCAGTCTACATGAAGCAGCCCGAGCTGCCAGTCTGCATGAAGCAGCCAGTCTACATGGAGCAGCCAGAGCTGTCAGTCTGCATGAAGCAGCCAGAGATGTCAGTCTGCATAGAGCAGCCAGTCTGCATAGAGCAGCCAGTCTGCATGGAGCTGCCAGTCTGCATGGAGCTGCCAGTCTGCAAGGAGCTGCCAGTCTGCAAGGAGCTGTCAGTCTGCACGGAGCTGTCAGTCTGTAAGGAGCTGCCAGTCTGCAAGGAGCTGCCAGTCAGCACGGAGCGTGTTTGCCAGAGCGGTCAGTCTACATGAAGCAGCCCGAGCTGCCAGTCTGCATGAAGCAGTCAGTCTACATGGAGCAGCCAGAGCTGTCAGTCCGCATGGAGCAGCCAGAGCTGTCAGTCTGCATAGAGCTGTCAGTCTGCATGGAGCTGCCAGTCTGCATGGAGCTGCCAGTCTGCATGGAGCTGCCAGTCTGCATGGAGCTGCCAGTCTGCAAGGAGCTGCCAGTCTGCAAGGAGCTGTCAGTCTGCACGGAGCTGTCAGTCTGTAAGGAGCTGCCAGTCTGCAAGGAGCTGCCAGTCAGCACGGAGCCGCCAGAGCGGTCAGTCTGTAAGAAGCCGCCAGAGCTGTCAGCCTATATGGAGCAGCTAGTGCCGCCAGTCTGCCCAGCGCCGCCAGTGCCCCCCAGTCTGCCCAGCATCGCCAGTCGGCCCAGCACCGCCAGTCTGCCCAGCACCGCCAGTCTGCCCAGCGTCGTCAGTCTGCCCAGCGTCGTCAGTCTGCCCAGCACCGCCAGTCTGCCCAGCGTCGCCAGTCTGCCCAGCATCGCCAGTCTGCCCAGCATCGCCAGTCTGCCCAGCGCCGCCAGTCTGCCCAGCGCCGCCAGTCTGCCCAGCGCCGCCAGATCTGCCAGTCAGCCAGACTCTTCCAGATCTGCCAGTCAGCCAGACTCTTCCAGATCTGCCAGTCAGCCAGACTCTTCCAGATCTGCCAGTCAGCCAGACTCTTCCAGATCTGCCAGTCAGCCAGACTCTTCCAGATCTGCCACTCAACCAGACTCTTCCAGATCTGCCAGTCAACCAGACTCTTCCAGATCTGCCAGTCAACCAGACTCTTCCAGATCTGCCAGTCAGCCAGGATCTGCCAGTCAGCCAGGATCTGCCAGTCAGCCAGGATCTGCTGAAACCACCAGCCAGCCAGAAGCTGGTAGATCTATCTACCTGCCTGAGCTTCCTCTCACTCCTGAGCTTCCTCTCACTCCTGAGCTTCCTCTCACTCCTGAGCTTCCTCTCACTCCTGAGCTTCCTCTCACTCCTGAGCTTTCTCTCACTCCTGAGCTTTCTCTCACTCCCGAGCTTCCCCTCACTCCCGAGCTGCCCTTCAGTCCCGATCTGCTCCTCAGTCCAGTGGGGTTCTGGGTGAGGACTACTAGGCCATTTTGTGTTTATCTTTATGTATTTGGTCAGGCCAGGGTGTGGCATGGGGTTTTTGTAATTGTGGTGTGTTTGTCTTGGGGTTTTGGTGGTGGTATTGGGATTGTAGCTTAGTGGGTTGTCTAGCAAGGTCTATGGCTGTCTGGAGTGGTTCTCAATCAGAGGCAGGTGCTTATCGTTGTCTCTGATTGGGAACCATATTTAGGCAGCCATATTCTTTGAGTTTGTCGTGGGTGATTGTCCT
>NW_024604053.1:0-2594 GCF_018296145.1 Oncorhynchus tshawytscha | reverse complement strand
CCAGCACCTCTTCTCCGGACCGTACCCCTCCCAGTCAACGAGGTACTGCAGGCCCCTCACCCGGCGTCTTGAGTCCAGAATAGCTCGTATCGTGTACGCCGGGGACCCCTCGATGTCCAGAGGGGGCAGACGGACCTCCGGAACCTCACCTTCCTGCATGAGACCAGCTACCACCGGCCTGAGGAGAGACACATGAAACGAGGGGTTAATGCGATAATACGAAGGAAGTAATAATCGATAACAAACCTCGTTTATCCTCCTCAGGACTTTAAATGGCCCTACACACTGCGGACCCAGCTTCCGGCAGGGCAAGCGGAGGGGCAGGTTTCGGGTCGAGAGCCAGACCCTGTCCCCCGGTGCAAACATGGGGGCCTCACTGCGGTGACGGTCAGTGCTCTTCTTCTGCCGTCTACTCGCCTGACGTAATGACTCCTGGACGGCTCTCCAGGTCTCCTTGGAACGCTGCACCCACTCCTCCACCGCAGGAGCCTCAGTCTGGATCTGATGTCATGGTGCCAGTACCAGCTGGTACCCCAACACACACTGAAACGGTAACATGTTGGTAGAGGAGTGGCTTAGTGAATTCTGGGCCATTTCAGCCCAGGGGATGTATCTCGCCCACTCCCCTGGCCGGTCCTGGCAATACGACCGCAGAAACCTACCCACCTCCTGGTTCACTCTCTCCACTTGCCCATTACTCTCCGGGTGATACCCTGAGGTCAGGCTGACCGAGACCCCCAGATGTTCCATAAATGCCCTCCACACTCGGGAGGGAAACTGGGGACCCCGATCAGAAACAATATCCTCGGGCACCCCGTAGTGCCAGAAGACATGGGTGAAAAGAGCCTCCGCAGTCTGCAGGGCCGTAGGGAGACCGGGCAACGGGATAAGACGGCAGGACTTAGAGAACCGATCCACAACGACCAGGATTGCTGTGAGGGGGAAGGTCAGTAAGAAAATCCACCGATAGATGGGTCCACGGCAGTTGTGGAACGGGAAGGGATTGTAACTTCCCTCGTGGCAGGTGCCTAGGAGCCTTACTCTGGGCGCACACCGAACAGGAGGAGACATAGAATCGCACATCCCTCACCAAGGTGGGCCACCAGTACTTCCCCCTAAGACCTCGCACTGTGCTTGAAATACCCGGGTGACCCGACGAGGGTAGACTATGAGCCCATCGAATCAATTAATCACGAACAGCAACCTACGACCCTCCGGACACTGTGGAGGCGCAGGTTCCTCCCTTAGCGCCCTCTCGATGTCCGCTTCCACCTCCCATACTACTAGTGCCACCAGCTTAGCCGCCGGAATGATTGGAGTAGGATCGATGGACCGGTCCTCAGTGTCATAGAGGCGGGACAGCGCGTCGGCCTTAGTGTTGAGGGAACCTGGTAGATACGAGATCGTGAAATGAAATCTGGTGAAATACATGGCCCAACTTGCCTGACGAGGATTCAGTCTCCTAGCTGATCGGATATACTCCAGGTTACGGTGGTCAGTCCAGATGAGGAAAGGGTGCTTAGCCCCCTCAAGCCAGTGTCTCCACACCTTCAGGGCCTTAACCATAGCCAACAATTCCCTGTCCCCCACATCATAATTCCGCTCCGCTGGCCCGAGCTCCTTTCGAAAAGCACAGGGGCGGAGCTTCGGTGGCGTACCCGAGCGCTGTGAGAGCACCGCTCCAACCCCAGCCTCGGATGCGTCCACCTCTACTATGAACGCCAAAGAAGGGTCCGGATGCGCCAGCGCCTTCATCCTACGGAAAGCTCCGTCCGCCTCTGCTGACCACTGCAAACGCACCGGCCCCCCCTTCAGCAGTGAGGTAATAGGAGCTGCTACCTGACCAAAACACCGGATAAACCTCCGGTAGTAATTGGCAAACCCTAAGAACCGCTGCACCTCCTTTACCGTGGTCGGAGTCGGCCAATTACGCACGGCCTTGACGCGGTCACCCTCCATTTACACCCCCGAGCTGGAAATGCAATAACCCAGGAAGGAAACGGCTCGTTTGGACAATTCACATTTCTCCGCCTTCACGTACAGGTCATGCTCCAGCAGTCGCCCAAGAACCTTGCGCACCAGAGACACATGCGCGTGTAGCGGAGTAGATCAAAATATCATCAATAGACACCACCACACCCTGTCCGTGCAGGTCTCTGAGAATCTCATCAACGAAGGATTGAAAGATAGCTGGAGCATTCTTTAACCCGTACGGCATGACGAGGTACTCATAATGGCCAGATGTGGTACTAAACGCGGTTTTCCACTCATCTCCCTCCCGAATACGCACCAGATTATACGCGCTCCTGAGATCCAGTTTCGTGAAGAACTGCGCTCCGTGAAATGATTCCACTGCCGTAGCGATGAGAGGTAGTGGGTGACTAAAACCCACCGTGATGGAATTGAGACCTCGATAATCAATACACGGACGCAAACCACCATCCTTTTTCTTCACAAAAAAAGAAACTCGAGGAGACGGGTGACATGGAGGGCCGAATGTACCCCTGTCCCAGAGCTTCCGTGACATATGTCTCCATAGCCAACGTCTCCTCCTGGGATAAAGGATACACATGACTCCTGGGAGTGCAGCGTTT
>NW_024604052.1:0-2594 GCF_018296145.1 Oncorhynchus tshawytscha | reverse complement strand
TTCTGCAAAAGTTACTTGCATATTGCATCAAACATGATTTAGACCTTGTTTATGGAAAAGTGCTTATTTCTGCATTTCAAATCTTGCAACTTGCTGATAATTGTCCACAGTGTTCCTACCAGCTAGGTTAAACAGTTCTGCAAAAGTTACTTACATTGCATCAAACATAATTTAGACCTTGTTTATGGAAAAGTGTTTATTTCTGTATTTCAATGTTGCAACTTGCTGAAAACTGTCCACTGTGTTCCTACCAGCTAGGATTAACAGTTCTGCAAAAAGTTACTTACATTGCATAAAACATGATTCAGACCTTGTTTATGGAAAGTGTTTATTGCTGTATTTCAATGTTGCAACTTGCTGAAAACTGTCCACTGTGTTCCTACCAGCTAGGATTAACAGTTCTGCAAAAAGTTACTTACATTGCATAAAACATGATTCAGACCTTGTTTATGGAAAGTGTTTATTGCTGTATTTCAATGTTGCAACCTGCTGAAAACTGTCTACAGTGTTCAAGCACAGCAAAAATTGGACATCCAGAGTGCATCAAACATGATTTAGTGCTTGTTTATGGAAAAGTGCTTCATTTCTGCATTTCAAATCTTGCAACTTGCTGAAAATTGTCCACAATGTTCTGTTCTGCAAAAATACATTGCATCAAACATGATTTAGACCTTGTTTATGGAAAAGTGCTTATTTCTGCATTTCAAATCTTGCAACTTGCTGATAATTGTCCACAGTGTTCCTACCAGCTAGTTTAAACAGTTCTGCAAAAGTTACTTACATTGCATCAAACATGATTTAGACCTTGTTTATGGAAAAGTGTTTATTTCTGCATTTCAATGTTGCAACTTGCTGAAAACTGTCCACTGTGTTCCTACCAGCTAGGATTAACAGTTCTGCAAAAAGTTACTTACATTGCATCAAACATGATTTAGACCTTGTTTATGGAAAAGTGTTTATTTCTGCATTTCAATGTTGCAACTTGCTGAAAACAGTCTACAGTGTTCAAGCACAGCAAAAATTGGACATCCAGAGTGCATCAAACATGATTTAGTGCTTGTTTATGGAAAAGTGCTTCATTTCTGCATTTCAAATCTTGCAACTTGCTGAAAATTGTCCACAATGTTCCTACCAGCTATGTTAAACAGTTCTGCAAAAAGTTACTTACATTGCATCAAACATGATTTAGACCTTGTTTATGGAAAAGTGCTTTATTTCTGCATTTCAAATCTTGCAACTTGCTGAAAATTGTCCGCAGTGTTCCTACCAGCTAGTTTAAACAGTTCTGCAAAAAGTTACTTGCATATTGCATCAAACATGATTTAGACCTTGTTTATGGAAAAGTGCTTATTTCTGCATTTCAAATCTTGCAACTTGCTGATAATTGTCCACAGTGTTCCTACCAGCTAGGTTAAACAGTTCTGCAAAAAGTTACTTACATTGCATCAAACATAATTTAGACCTTGTTTATGGAAAAGTGTTTATTTCTGTATTTCAATGTTGCAACTTGCTGAAAACTGTCCACTGTGTTCCTACCAGCTAGGATTAACAGTTCTGCAAAAAGTTACTTACATTGCATAAAACATGATTCAGACCTTGTTTATGGAAAGTGTTTATTGCTGTATTTCAATGTTGCAACTTGCTGAAAACAGTCTACAGTGTTCAAGCACAGCAAAAATTGGACATCCAGAGTGCATCAAACATGATTTAGTGCTTGTTTATGGAAAAGTGCTTCATTTCTGCATTTCAAATCTTGCAACTTGCTGAAAATTGTCCACAATGTTCCTACCAGCTATGTTAAACAGTTCTGCAAAAAGTTACTTACATTGCATCAAACATGATTTAGACCTTGTTTATGGAAAAGTGCTTTTTTCTGCATTTCAATGTTGTAACTTGCTGAAAACTGTCCACTGTGTTCCTACCAGTTTGGATTAACAGTTCTGCAAAAACATTGCATAAAACATGATTCAGACCTTGTTTATGGAAAGTGTTTATTGCTGTATTTCAATGTTGCAACTTGCTGAAAACTGTCCACTGTGTTCCTACCAGCACAGCAAAAATTTACATCATATTGCATCAAACATGATTTAGTGCTTGTTTATGGAAAAGTGCTTTATTTCTGCATTTCAAATCTTGCAACTTGCTGAAAATTGTCCGCAGTGTTCCTACCAGCTAGTTTAAACAGTTCTGCAATAAGTTACTTGCATATTGCATCAAACATGATTTAGACCTTGTTTATGGAAAAGTGCTTATTTCTGCATTTCAAATCTTGCAACTTGCTGATAATTGTCCACAGTGTTCCTACCAGCTAGGTTAAACAGTTCTGCAAAACGTTACTTACATTGCATCAAACATAATTTAGACCTTGTTTATGGAAAAGTGTTTATTTCTGTATTTCAATGTTGCAACTTGCTGAAAACTGTCCACTGTGTTCGTACCAGCTAGGATTAACAGTTCTGCAAAAAGTTACTTACATTGCATAAAACATGATTCAGACCTTGTTTATGGAAAGTGTTTATTGCTGTATTTCAATGTTGCAACTTGCTGAAAACTGTCCACTGTGTTCCTACCAGCTAGGATTAACAGTTCTGCAA
>NW_024604051.1:0-2592 GCF_018296145.1 Oncorhynchus tshawytscha | reverse complement strand
CTTTATGTCACGTTATACTGTGCCTACCTACAATATGCAATTCAAGACCCTTTATGTCGTTATACTGTTAGCCTGCCTTGCCTACACTGTGCCTGGACCGCGCATGTGTCCATACTTTGTGCCCTACCACACTGTGCCAATTCAAGACCAACATGTCACGTTATACTGTGCCTACCACCACTGTACCAATTCAAGACCCTTTTATGTCACGTTATACTGTGCCTAACTGTACCAATTTAAGACCCTGTGATACACTGCGTTAAGACTGTGCACGTTATACTGTGCCTACTTGTACCAATTCAAGACCCTTATGTCAGCCGCATATGCTGGCCTACCTACACTGTACCAATTTAAGACCCTTTATGTCCGGATTATGCTGTGCCTATACACTGTGCCAATTCAAGACCCTTTATGTCACATACTGTGCCTACCATAACACTGTAATCAATTCAAGACCCTTTATGTCACGTTATACTGTGCCTACCTACACTGTACCAATTCAAGATCTTTATGTCACGTTATAATTGTGCCTACCTACACTGTACCAATTCAAGACCCTTTATGTCATGTTATACTGTGCCACTTTCTACACTGTTGCCAATTCAAGACCCTTTATGTCACACGTTACCTACTGTGCCAATTCAGCCTGCACTGTGCCTACCTACACTGTGCCAATTCAAGACCCTTTATGTCATGTTATACTGTGCCTACCTACACTGGCCATGCCAAGTCAAGACCCTTTATGTCACGTTATACTGTGCCTACCTTCACCTACACTGTCCAAGATCCTTTATGTCTGTGTTTATACTGTTGCTACCACCGTTGCCTACACTGTGCCAATTCAAGACCCTTTATGTCACGCATGGATTATACTGTGCCTACCTACACTGTACCAATTCAAGACCCTTTATGTCACGTTATGCTGTGCTTCCTACCTACACTGTACCAATTCAAGACCCAGCACATGTCCGTTATACTGTGCCTACCATACCTACACTGTGCCAATTCAAGACCCTTTATGTCATGTTATACTGTTGCCCTACCATACCTGTGCCAATTCAAAGACCCTTTATGTCACGTTATACTGTGCCTACTGCATACCTACACTTATACTGTGCCTACCTACACTGCCAATTAAGACCTTTATGTCATGTTATACTGTGTCACCGTGCCTACACTGTACCAATTCAAGACCTTTATGTCACGTTATACTGTGTCCTATACACACTGTACCAATTCAAGACCCTTTTATGTCACGTTATACTGTGCCTACCTACCCTGTACCAATTCAAGACCCGCATGTCATTATACTGTGCCTACCTACACTGTACCAATTCAAGACCCATCATGTCATGTTATACTGTGCCTACCTACACTGTACCAATTCAAGACCTTTATGTCACATTATGTTAAAGCCACCACACTGTACCAATTCAAGACCCTTTTATGTCACGTTATACTGTGCCTACCTACACTGTACCAATTCAAGACCCTTTATGTCACGTTATACTGTGCCTACCTACACTGTACCAATTCAAGACCCTTTATGTCACGTTATACTGTGCCTACCTTACCTACACTGTACCAATTCAAGACCCTTTATGTCACGTTATACTGTGCCTACCGTACCTACACTGTACCAATTCAAGACCCTTTATGTCACGTTATACTGTGCCTACTCTACACTGTACCAATTCAAGACCTCGAGAAACACAGATACTGTGCCTACCTGCATCACCACCTGACCCTTTATGTCACGTTATACTGTGCCTACCTACATCAAACAATTCAGACCCTTTATGTCATGTTATACTGTGTCACCGCATACACTGTGCCAATTCAAGACCCTTTATGTCCGCCGTTACCTGTGCCTCGTGCCTGCTGTACCAGTTCGGACCCTTTGTGTGCGTTATGCTGTGCCTACCATGTGCCAGTTCCAGGACCTTTGTGTCACGTTATACTGTGCCTACCGTGCCTACATATACCAATTCAAGACCCTTTATGTCATGTTATGCGGTGCCCTCTCACTGTACCAATTCAAGACCCTTTATGTCACGTTATGATTCCGTACCTACACTGTACCAATTCAAGACCCACTATGTCACGTTATACTGTGCCCCGTCACCTACACTACCAATTCAAGACCCTTTATGTCGTTATACTGTTGCCTAGTATCTACACTGTGCCAATTCAAGACCCTTTGTGTCACGTTATACTGTGCCTACCATACCTACACTGTACCAATTCAAGACCCTTTATGTCACGTTATACTGTGCCTACCTACCTACACTGTACCAATTCAAGACCCTTTATGTCACGTTATACTGTGCCTACCTACCTACACTGTACCAATTCAAGACCCTTTATGTCACGTTATACTGTGCCTACCTACACTGTACCAATTCAAGACCCTTTATGTCACGTTATACTGTGCCTACCTACACTGTACCAATTCAAGACCCTTTATGTCACGTTATACTGTGCCCTACCTACACTGTACCAATTCAAGACCCTTTATGTCACGTTATACTGTGCCTACCTACACTGTACCAATTCAAGACCCTTTATGTCACGTTATACTGTGCCTACCGT
>NW_024604050.1:0-2592 GCF_018296145.1 Oncorhynchus tshawytscha | reverse complement strand
CTGCCAGTCCACTTCTATAGTTCTCCATAGTAGTCTATATTAGTGTGGAGGTTCCTGCCAGTCCACTTCTATAGTTATCCATAGTAGTCTATATTAGTGTGGAGTTCCTGCCAGTCCAGGTCTTTAGTTCTCCATAGTAGTCTATATTAGTGTGGAGGTTCCTGCCAGTCCACTTCTATAGTTCTCCATAGTAGTCTATATTAGTGTGGAGTTCCTGCCAGTCCACTTCTATAGTTCTCCATAGTAGTCTATATTAGTGTGGAGGCTCCTGCCAGTCCAGGTCTTTAGTTCTCCATAGTAGTCTATATTAGTGTGGGAGGTTCCTGCCAGTCCAGGTCTTTTTAAAATTTATTTTACCTTTATTTAACTAGGCAAGTCAGCTCAGAACTAATTCTTATTTTCAATGACGGCCTAGAGTTGTACCTTGTCAGCTCAGGGATATGAACTTGCAACCTTCCGGTTACCAGTCCAACGCTCTAACCACTAGGCTACCCTGCCGCCCCTTTAGTTCTCCATAGTAGTCTATATTAGTGTGGAGGTTCCTGGCAGTCAGGTCTTTAGTTCTCCATAGTAGTCTATATTAGTGTGGAGGTTCCTGGGCAGTCCAGGTCTTTAGTTCCCCATAGTATTCTATATTAGTGTGGAGGTTCCTGCCAGTCCACTTCTTTAGTTCTCCATAGTAGTCTATATTAGTGTGGAGGCTCCTGCCAGTCCACTTCTTTAGTTATCCATAGTAGTCTATATTAGTGTGGAGGTTCCTGCCAGTCCACTTCTATAGTTATCCATAGTAGTCTATATTAGTGTGGAGGTTCCTGCCAGTCCACTTCTATAGTTCTCCATAGTAGTCTATATTAGTGTGAGGTTCCTGCCAGTCCACTTCTATAGTTATCCATAGTAGTCTATATTAGTGTGGCGGTTCCTGCCAGTCCACTTCTATAGTTCTCCATAGTAGTCTATATTAGTGTGGAGGTTCCTGCCAGTCCAGGTCTATAGTTCTCCATAGTAGTCTATATTAGTGTGGAGGTTCCTGCCAGTCCAGGTCTTTTTAAAATTTATTTTACCTTTATTTAACTAGGCAAGTCAGCTCAGAACTAATTCTTATTTTCAATGACGGCCTAGAGTTGTACCTTGTCAGCTCAGGGATATGAACTTGCAACCTTCCGGTTACCAGTCCAACGCTCTAACCACTAGGCTACCCTGCCGCCCCTTTAGTTCTCCATAGTAGTCTATATTAGTGTGGAGGTTCCTGCCAGTCCAGGTCTTTAGTTCTCCATAGTAGTCTATATTAGTGTGGAGGTTCCTGCAGTCCAGGTCTTTAGTTCCCCATAGTAGTCTATATTAGTGTGGAGGTTCCTGCCAGTCCACTTCTTTAGTTCTCCATAGTAGTCTATATTAGTGTGGAGGTTCCTGCCAGTCCACTTCTATAGTTATCCATAGTAGTCTATATTAGTGTGGAGGTTCCTGCCAGTCCACTTCTATAGTTCTCCATAGTAGTCTATATTAGTGTGGAGGTTCCTGCCAGTCCAGGTCTTTAGTTCTCCATAGTAGTCTATATTAGTGTGGAGGTTCCTGCCAGTCCACTTCTATAGTTCTCCATAGTAGTCTATATTAGTGTGGCGGTTCCTGCCAGTCCACTTCTATAGTTCTCCATAGTAGTCTATATTAGTGTGGAGGCTCCTGCCAGTCCAGGTCTTTAGTTCTCCATAGTAGTCTATATTAGTGTGGAGGTTCCTGCCAGTCCAGGTCTTTTTTAAAATTTATTTTACCTTTATTTAACTAGGCAAGTCAGCTCAGAACTAATTCTTATTTTCAATGACGGCCTAGAGTTGTACCTTGTCAGCTCAGGGATATGAACTTGCAACCTTCCGGTTACCAGTCCAACGCTCTAACCACTAGGCTACCCTGCCGCCCCTTTAGTTCTCCATAGTAGTCTATATTAGTGTGGAGGTTCCTGGCAGTCCAGGTCTTTAGTTCTCCATAGTAGTCTATATTAGTGTGGAGGTTCCTGCCAGTCCAGGTCTTTAGTTCTCCATAGTATTCTATATTAGTGTGGAGGTTCCTGCCAGTCCAGGTCTTTAGTTCTCCATAGTAGTCTATATTAGTGTGGAGGCTCCTGCCTGCCAGTCCAGATCTTTAGTTCTCCATAGTAGTCTATAATAGTGTGGAGGTTCCTGCCAGTCCACTTCTATAGTTATCCATAGTAGTCTATATTAGTGTGGAGGTTCCTGCCAGTCCACTTCTATAGTTCTCCATAGTAGTCTATATTAGTGTGGAGGTTCCTGCCAGTCCACTTCTATAGTTATCCATAGTAGTCTATATTAGTGTGGAGGTTCCTGCCAGTCCACTTCTATAGTTCTCCATAGTAGTCTATATTAGTGTGGCGGTTCCTGCCAGTCCACTTCTATAGTTCTCCATAGTAGTCTATATTAGTGTGGAGGTTTCCTGCCAGTCCAGGTCTTTTTAAAATTTATTTTACCTTTATTTAACTAGGCAAGTCAGCTCAGAACTAATTCTTATTTTCAATGACGGCCTAGAGTTGTACCTTGTCAGCTCAGGGATATGAACTTGCAACCTTCCGGTTACCAGTCCAAC
>NW_024604049.1:0-2592 GCF_018296145.1 Oncorhynchus tshawytscha | reverse complement strand
TGATGAACAGTGGTGAGGAACAGTGGTGAGGAACAGTGATGATGAACAGTGATGATGAACAGTGATGAGGAACAGTGGTGAGGAACAGTGAGTGAGGAAACAGTGATGAGGAACAGTGATGATGAACAGTGATGATGAACAGTGGTGAGGAACAGTGGTGAGGAACAGTGGTGAGGAACAGTGATGATGAACAGTGGTGAGGAACAGTGGTGAGGAACAGTGGTGAGGAACAGTGATGGTGAACAGTGGTGAGGAACAGTGGTGAGGAACAGTGGTGAGGAACAGTGGTGAGGAACAGTGATGATGAACAGTGGTGAGGAACAGTGGTGAGGAACAGAGTGAGGAACAGTGATGATGAACAGTGATGATGAACAGTGATGATGAACAGTGGTGAGGAACAGTGGTGAGGAACAGTGGTGAGGAACAGTGGTGAGGAACAGTGGTGAGGAACAGTGATGATGAACAGTGATGATGAACAGTGGTGAGGAACAGTGGTGAGGAACAGTGGTGAGGAACAGTGGTGAGGAACAGTGATGATGAACAGTGATGATGAACAGTGGTGAGGAACAGTGGTGAGGAACAGTGGTGAGGAACAGTGATGATGAACAGTGGTGAGGAACAGTGGTGAGGAACAGTGATGATGAACAGTGGTGAGGAACAGTGGTGAGGAACAGTGGTGAGGAACAGTGGTGAGGAACAGTGATGAGGAACAGTGATGATGAACAGTGATGATGAACAGTGGTGAGGAACAGTGATGGTGAACAGTGGTGAGGAACAGTGGTGAGGAACAGTGGTGAGGAACAGAGATGATGAACAGTGGTGAGGAACAGTGATGATGAACAGTGATGATGAACAGTGGTGAGGAACAGTGATGAGGAACAGTGATGATGAACAGTGGTGAGGAACAGTGATGATGAACAGTGATGATGAACAGTGATGATGAACAGTGATGATGAACAGTAGTGAGGAACAGTGGTGAGGAACAGTGATGAGGAACAGTGATGATGAACAGTGATGATGAACAGTGATGAGGAACAGTGGTGAGGAACAGTGGTGAGGAACAGTGGTGAGGAACAGTGATGATGAACAGTGATGATGAACAGTGGTGAGGAACAGTGGTGAGGAACAGTGGTGAGGAACAGTGGTGAGGAACAGTGATGATGAACAGTGATGATGAACAGTGGTGAGGAACAGTGATGATGAACAGTGGTGAGGAACAGTGGTGAGGAACAGTGGTGAGGAACAGTGATGGTGAACAGTGGTGAGGAACAGTGGTGAGGAACAGTGGTGAGGAACAGTGGTGAGGAACAGTGATGATGAACAGTGGTGAGGAACAGTAGTGAGGAACAGTGGTGAGGAACAGTGATGATGAATAGTGATGATGAACAGTGATGAGGAACAGTGGTGAGGAACAGTAGTGAGGAACAGTGGTGAGGAACAGTGATGATGAATAGTGATGATGAACAGTGGTGAGGAACAGTGGTGATGAACAGTGGTGAGGAACAGTGATGATGAACAGTGGTGAGGAACAGTGGTGAGGAACAGTGGTGAGGAACAGTGATGATGAACAGTGATGAGGAACAGTGGTGAGGAACAGTGGTGAGGAACAGTGATGATGAACAGTGGTGAGGAACAGTGGTGAGGAACAGTGGTGAGGAACAGTGATGATGAACAGTGATGATGAACAGTGGTGAGGAACAGTGGTGAGGAACAGTGGTGAGGAACAGTGGTGAGGAACAGTGATGATGAACAGTGATGATGAACAGTGGTGAGGAACAGTGATGATGAACAGTGGTGAGGAACAGTGGTGATGAACAGTGGTGAGGAACAGTGATGATGAACAGTGGTGAGGAACAGTGATGGTGAACAGTGGTGAGGAACAGTGGTGAGGAACAGTGGTGATGAACAGTGGTGAGGAACAGTGATGATGAACAGTGGTGAGGAACAGTGATGATGAACAGTGATGATGAACAGTGATGATGAACAGTGGTGAGGAACAGTGGTGAGGAACAGTGGTGAGGAACAGAGATGATGAACAGTGGTGAGGAACAGTGATGAGGAACAGTGATGATGAAGAGTGGTGAGGAACAGTGGTGAGGAACAGTAGTGAGGAACAGTGGTGAGGAACAGTGGTGAGGAACAGTGATGATGAATAGTGATGATGAACAGTGGTGAGGAACAGTGGTGAGGAACAGTAGTGAGGAACAGTGGTGAGGAACAGTGATGATGAATAGTGATGATGAACAGTGGTGATGAACAGTGGTGAGGAACAGTGATGGTGAACAGTGGTGAGGAACAGTGGTGAGGAACAGAGATGATGAACAGTGGTGAGGAACAGTGGTGAGGAACAGTGATGGTGAACAGTGATGATGAACAGTGGTGAGGAACAGAGATGATGAACAGTGGTGAGGAACAGTGATGGTGAACAGTGATGATGAACAGTGATGATGAACAGTGGTGAGGAACAGTGTTGAGGAACAGTGGTGAGGAACAGTGGTGAGGAACAGTGATGAGGAACAGTGATGATGAACAGTGGTGAGGAACAGTGGTGAGGAACAGTGGTGAGGAACAGAGATGATGAACAGTGGTGAG
>NW_024604048.1:0-2591 GCF_018296145.1 Oncorhynchus tshawytscha | reverse complement strand
AACAATGATGAGACGGCCTACAGGGAGGAGGTGAGGGCCCTCGAGGTGGTGTCCAGGAAATAGCCTCACATCATCAACAAAACTAAAGAAATGATCGTAGACTTCAGGAAACAGCAGAGGGAGAAGCTCCTATCCACATTGACGGGACAGTAGTGGAGAAGACGGAAAGTTTTAAGTTCCTTGACGTACACATCACGGACAAACTGAAATGGTCCACCCACACAGACAGCATGGTGAAGAAGGTGCTGCATCGCCTCTTCAACCTCAGGAGGCTGAAGAAATTTGGATTGTCACCAAAACACTAACTTTTACAGATGCACAATCGAGCATCCTGTCAGGCTGTATCACCGCCTGGTCGGCAACTGCTCCGCCCACAACCGCAAGGCTCTCCAGAGGGTAGTGAGGTCTGCACAACGCATCACCGGGGCAAACTACCTGCCCTCAAGACACCTACACCACCCGATGTCACAGGAAGGCCAAAGGATCATCAAGGACAACAACCACCTGAGCCACTGCCTTTTCACCCCGCTGTCATCAGAAAGCGAGGTCAGCACTGGTGCATCAAAGTGGGGACCGAGACTGAAAAACAGCTTCTATCTCAAGGACATCCGACCGTAAAACAGTTAAACAGCCATCACTAACATTGAGTGGCTGCTGCCAACATACTGACTCATCTCTAGCCACTTTAATAATGAACAAATGGATGTAATAAATATATCACTAGCCATTTTAAACAATGCCACTTTATATCATGTTTACATACCCTACAATACTCATCTCATATGTATATACTGTACTCTATACCATCTACTGCATCTTGCCTATGTCTTTCAGCCTTCACTCATTCATGTATTTTTATGTACATATTCTTATCATTCATTTACTTTGGTGTGTATAAGGTAGTTGTTGTGAAATTATTAGGTTAGATTACTTGTTAGATATTGCTGCGTGGTCGGACCTAGAAGCACAAGCATTTCGCTACACTCGCATTAACAATGACTAACCATGTGTATGTAACAAATAAAGTGGTTTTGAAACCTCCCCCAACAGGGCAACATTATGACAGTCCCCCCTTGTTGGGTTCGATCTTGCGATTTACCTGCACATTGTAATCCAACATAAAAATGACTGTGGGTTGTCCTGATTGTGGACAATCATTGTGGTCCCCCTCTGATGGTTGACCGGGGTGGCCTTCCTAAGCCAGGATTCAGACACGGCTAGGACTTCAGGGTTGGCGGAGTGTGCTAAAGCAGTGAATAAAACAAACTTAGGGAGGAGGCTTCTAATGTTAACGTGCATGAAAACAAAGCTTTTACGGTTACAGAAGTTACAGAAGTCAACAAATGTCAACAAATGAGAGAACCTGGGGACACACAGGGCCTGGGTTAACCCTCTACATCACCCGAGGAACAGGAGGAGTAGGATAAGCGTACGGCTAAAGGATATAAGAACTGGTAGTCTAGTGCATTCGGGGAAAAGGGAGTAAAGGGAGCAGATTTCTGGGCGTTGAAGAATAGATTCAGGGCATAATATTGGATGACTGTAATTCATATTCCATTCACCCAGCTCAAAGTAACATTGATAGGTTTAGGCAACTACATGACTCAAACTTTCCATACCCATCATGTTGCTACAAACTATGAATGAAAGTTTACAATAAAGGTGCAAAAGCCAATCATATTGTTTTCATTCACATACACATGGTTTTGCAGATGTGAGTTTAGTGAAGTGCTTGTGCATCTAGTTCTGACAGTGCAGTAATATCTAACAATTCCCCAACAACTACCTAACACACATAAATCTAAAAATGGGTGAATGAGAATATGTACATATAATTATTTGGATGAGCGATGGCCGAGGGTCATCGTATGGTATGGTATGGTATGGTATAAAAATACAGTATGGTATAAAATACAGTATATACAGTATGTATGGAATAAGTAACTTAAGACATGTAAACATTATTAAAGTGGCATTATTAAAGTGGCATTATTAAAGTGATTAGTGATCCATTTATTAAAGTAGCCAGTGATTGGGTCTCAATGGAGCAGCAGCCTCTCTGAGTTAGTGATTGCTGTTTAACAGTCTGATGGCTTTGAGAGATAAGCAGTTTTTCAGTCCCTTAGTCCCAGCTTTGGCCCTTTCTTTTACCTCGCTTCTTCTGGATGATAGCGGATGATTTTTGGCCTTCCTCTGTGACATCGGTGCTGTAGTTATCATGGAGGGCAGGTAGTTTTTGGTTCATATGGGTCCGAGAGAATGTTTAGTAATCTATGTGACTGTGAAGCAGTAACCATAGCGAGCGGATCGTACAGTGAGGAGACAGACAAGATGTTCTGGTGCTCACCTCTCTGAGGCTTTATGTACAATATTAACAGGTGCAGGACTAATTGGCCAATAAACTTTGTACAGAAACAACAAACAGGACATTGACTTGGAATAAATCAAACATATTCTCAGTATGAACTATTCCAGCAACAACTCTTTGCCAAAAACAAAACTCAGTATAACTCTCTACTAGTCAACCTGTTACTACCCAGACTGCTCTCCTCCAGGAAAAACTCTGCTGTAGCCAACCTGTTACCTACCAA
>NW_024604047.1:0-2587 GCF_018296145.1 Oncorhynchus tshawytscha | reverse complement strand
AGTCTCAGCTCCAGTCTCAGTCCTAGTCTCAGCTCCTGTCTCAGTCCTAGTCTCAGCTCCTGTCTCAGTCCTAGTCTCAGCTCCTGTCTCAGCCCCAGTCTCAGCTCCAGTATCAGCCCCAGTCTCAGCTCCTGTCTCAGTCCTAGTCTCAGCTCCTGTCTCAGCCCCAGTCTCAGCTCCCAGTCTCAGCTCCAGTATCAGCCCCAGTCGCAGTCCTAGTCTCAGGTCCTGTCTCAGCCCCAGTCTCAGTCCTAGTCTCAGCTCCAGTATCAGCCCCAGTCTCAGCTCCTGTCTCAGTCCTAGTCTCAGCTCCAGTATCAGCCCCAGTCTCAGTCCTAGTCTCAGCTCCTGCTCAGCCCCAGTCTCAACTCCCAGTATCAGCCCCAGTCTCAGCTCCCAGTCTCAGTCCTAGTCTCAGCTCCAGTATCAGCCCCAGTCTCAGTCCTAGTCTCAGCTCCTGTCTCAGCCCCCAGTCTCAGTTCCAGTATCAGTCCTAGTCTCAGCTCCTGTCTCAGTCCTAGTCTCAGCTCCTGTCTCAGTCCTAGTCTCAGCTCCTGTCTCAGTCCTAGTCTCAGCTCCCGTATCAGCTCCCAGTCTCAGCCCCAGTCTCAGTCCTAGTCTCAGCTCCTGTCTCAGTCCTAGTCTCAGCTCCTGTCTCAGTCCTAGTCTCAGCTCCAGTCTCAGTCCTAGTCTCAGCTCCAGTCTCAGTCCTAGTCTCAGCTCCTGTCTCAGTCACAGTCTCAGCTCCAGTATCAGCCCCAGTCTCAGCTCCTGTCTCAGTCCTAGTCTCAGCTCCTGTCTCAGCCCCCAGTCTCAGCTCCAGTATCAGCCCCAGTCTCAGCCCCAGTCGCAGTCCTAGTCTCAGATCCTGTCTCAGCCCCAGTCTCAGCTCCAGTATCAAGTCCAGTCTCAGCTCCTGTCTCAGTCCTAGTCTCAGCTCCCCAGTCTCAGTCCTAGTCTCAGCTCCAGTATCAGTCCTAGTTTCAGCTCCTGTTTCAGTCCTAGTCTCAGATCCTGTCTCAGTCCTAGTGTCAGTTCCAGTATCAGCCCCAGTCTCAGTCTAGTCTCAGTCCTAGTCTCAGCTCCTGTCTCAGTCCTAGTCTCAGCTCCTGTCTCAGTCCTAGTGTCAGCTCCAGTATCAGCCCCAGTCTCAGTCTAGTCTCAGTCCTAGTCTCAGCTCCTTTCTCAGTCCTAGTCTCAGCTCCAGTATCAGCCCCAGTCTCAGTCCTAGTCTCAGCTCCTGTCTCAGTCCTAGTCTCAGCTCCCAGTCTCAGCTCCAGTATCAAGTCCTAGTCTCAGCTCCTGTCTCAGTCCTAGTCTCAGCTCCAGTATCAGTCCTAGTCTCAGCTCCAGTCTCAGTCCTAGTCTCAGCTCCAGTCTCAGTCCTAGTCTCAGCTCCTGTATCAGTCCTAGTCTCAGCTCCTGTCTCAGTCCTAGTCTCAGCTCCTGTCTCAGTCCTAGTGTCAGCTCCAGTATCAGCCCCAGTCTCAGCTCCTAGTCTCAGTCCTAGTCTCAGCTCCTGTCTCAGTCCTAGTCTCAGCTCCTGTCTCAGTCCTAGTCTCAGCTCCTGTCTCAGTCCTAGTCTCAGCTCCTGTCTCAGTCCCCTAGTCTCAGCTCCTGTCTCAGTCCTAGTCTCAGCTCCAGTCTCAGTCCTAGTCTCAGCTCCTGTCTCAGTCCTAGTCTCAGCTCCTGTCTCAGTCCTAGTCTCAGCTCCAGTATCAGTCCTAGTCTCAGCTCCTGTCTCAGTCCTAGTCTCAGCTCCTGTCTCAGTCCTAGTCTCAGCTCCTGTCTCAGTCCTCAGTCTCAGCTCAGTCATCAACCCCAGTCTCAGCTCCCAGTCTCAGTCCCTAGTCTCAGCTCCTGTCTCAGTCCTAGTCTCAGCTCCAGTCTCAGCCCCAGTCTCAGCTCCAGTCTCAGCCCTCAGTCTCAGCTCCTGTCTCAGTCCTAGTCTCAGCTCCTGTCTCAGTCCTAGTCTCAGCTCCTGTCTCAGTCCTAGTCTCAGCTCCTGTCTCAGCCCCAGTCTCAGCTCCAGTATCAGCCCCAGTCTGCAGCTCCTAGTCTCAGATCCTGTCTCAGCCCCAGTCTCAGCTCTAGTATCAAGTCCAGTCTCAGCTCCTGTCTCAGTCCTAGTCTCAGCCCCAGTCTCAGTCCTAGTCCTCCAGTATCAGCTCCCAGTCCCCAGTCCTAGTCTCAGCTCCTGTCTCAGTCCTAGTCTCAGCCCCAGTCTCAGTCCTAGTCTCAGCTCCAGTATCAGTCCTAGTCTCAGCTCCTGTTTCAGTCCTAGTCTCAGCTCCTGTCTCAGCTCCAGTATCAGCCCCAGTCTCAGCTCCCAGTCTCAGTCCTAGTCTCAGCTCCTGTCTCAGTCCTAGTCTCAGCTCCTGTCTCAGTCCTAGTCTCAGCTCCAGTCTCAGCCCCAGTCTCAGCCCCAGTCTCAGTCCTAGTCTCAGCTCCTGTCTCAGTCCTAGTCTCAGCTCCAGTCTCAGTCCTAGTCTCAGCTCCAGTCTCAGCCCCAGTCTCAGTCCTAGTCTCAGCTCCTGTCTCAGTCCTAGTCTCAGCTCCTGTCTCAGTCCTAGTCTCAGCTCCTGTC
>NW_024604046.1:0-2586 GCF_018296145.1 Oncorhynchus tshawytscha | reverse complement strand
TTGCCACCGTGTGAAACATGTATGCTACCATATGTTACTAAAAAGAGCTAACAATATTATAAAATGTAATCGACCTTTACTGCCATCTACAGGTCAAAGGTCAGACTAGCATTCAGTAAAATGTAAACATGGGCGATCCACAGAAAATGGAAATGTGTGTGTTTCTGTTTGAGAAGTTAAACCAGTTAATTCCCTTATAACTGAGTGTCCTGCATCATGTATTATTTTATTGGTTGTAAATTAAATACGGTTTATTTTACAGTACATGTATTTTACACTGAATCATTGATATCTGGTTGAATGTTGGTTGTGGGACATATCTGAAGTACTATGTGTGTGTGTTCAAAGAATCACACTGTGTGTGTGTGGGTGGGGGGTGCATGTTCTATACATTATTCAGGACAACATTACTTTGTTTAGCCTACACCGTGACTATGACTGCATAATAAACTAAACTAAATATACCATGTATTTTCTAATCAAATGTGTTAACAGGGCAACACAAAAGAAGACAAAGGCCATCAATTCAATGCAAATATTACTGTATTAAAGGAAATTGTTGTATTAAGCTTGCTTTGAAAACCGTTTGAATGGCTTGGATAGGCCTATGGAGATGGTGGAAAACATCCTGATTAGAAGGGGACGTTTGCGAGGCTTCTCCTGTTGAGAGGTGGAGGGAAGACCCTCTGGGAGTCCAGGATGTGCCACTATGTTGGGCGACAGAAGAGAGAGAGTTGACATGCACTTTCATTTAGAAATGATGTTATATTGTATTCTTAGTTTCAACTCATTATTACTTTCACAAATAAATGAGAACCAGAATCTTGAGATTTGGAAACTATAAATAATTTTACATAAGAGATTACTATCGATAATATATAATGTATTGTATATAGGGTTTAATATTTTTGCAATAGCAGCTTTGTACACCAATATCTCAAACAGTAAATGTCCTGCTGTATGGACTTACACATGATATCTTCAGCAGTAGTCTGGTCTTTGGATTCAGAATGGCGCAAATTCTTCTTGGAATCCTTCTTGTTTCCCATCATGAATGGCTAAAACAAAAACATGTCAAAACAACTGTCACAGCAGAACAATCTCACGGTAATAACGATCACATCTTACACACCAGCACAACAAGATTTATAAATGGTTTTGGAATTAATGGATGGTTTTACATTTTCTCTAAATAACATTGTTTACTCACATTGACACAATTGTTAACTTAAATAAGTGTGATGTACCTTTAAGTTGAATTTCAGTCTGGCAAGCCTTTGTAGGAAAGACAGCTTCCCTCTGGTAGCCTTCACATCTTTAGCCATGAGAAGAGCTTCTGGCCTGGTGGCTTCGAAAGATGTTCTTGAGGCTGCTCTTGATGCCTCGTTACAACTGTGGAGAAGCTCCTTTCTCAATGACTTCACAAGAATCCTATTGAATGTGGAGTCCTGAGTCGACACGGCCAGTTGGAGTATTTTCTCTGAGCCAAACTCCTTCAACAGATGGTTGTAGACGGTGCTGTATACTTTGTGACTCTTCAGGTTCTTGGGATAAGCTTGGGTCTCAGAGCAGCCTGACCATGCACAGAAGGCAGCTATAACTTTTGGAATCAGGTCTTGTGACGTGCGTGTGACGTCAGTTGGGTACAGATCAGTTTGGGTTTGGATTTTTGACAGAAGTCTCACCACTAACATGCTGATGAGGCCGGTGAAGTCATCATCACCGACTAAGTTGTCAGTGGATGGGGTTGAAAGCGAGGCAACATCCGGGCTGGTTGAATTCTGATCACAAACAATGCTCTGAGGTACACCGAAACAACTGATGGTATCCCTTTCCTCAGCATCTATGTTGGCCTCAAAGCCTCGTGCAGCATTGGAGGTCCCACTTGTTGTCATGCTGATGGCGGAGAAAGATGGCAGAGGGTAGGACTTACCACTCAGTAGACTGCCTATATCAGTTACAGTTCCGGTTGGAGATGACCCTCTGCTTTGTGCATCAGAAACCACAGAGTCCATGACCTGGCTTACCATTACTTTGGTAAACAGGCTGACTGTGTCACTAAATGCTGATGTAGAAAAAGAACATGAAATCCTATCTTCAGGTACGCTAGCCGGCACACTAACTCCCTGAGCCAAACTCATTGAAGCTGTAGAGGGCACAAGGCTAGGAAGCAAGAGGCGCTTCACAGACTCCTCTGCAAAAAGCTGAACCAGCTTGTAAGCTGTGGGCTTCCCCACCGTCTTGTCATTCCTCTTCAGCTTAAGGACTGTATCGGATGCACTCTTTCCAGCCGCCACTGTCAGAACCAGAGGGGTCAAGTTGCTCTCAGAGATGATGCGGTTGACTTGGTGAGTAAGATCACGTGAGAGAGCACCAATCCTACCCTGAGATATGAGCTCCTCCAGTCTTGCTATTGCAGCTGTTAGATCAGGGTGGAATGCAACCTCCCCTTCTTCCTCTGGATGTACCTCCTTTATGATGGTATCCACTATTGCAGACATGCTTTCCCTGGCATCACACACCAATGTTTTTGGCTTAGTAGATTTGCCCATGTCGATGACTGAGCATCTCACAATGGGCTGAGTA
>NW_024604045.1:0-2586 GCF_018296145.1 Oncorhynchus tshawytscha | reverse complement strand
AGAGGAGAGGACTGGGAGGGGAGAGGAAAGCAGAGGAGAGGACAGGGAGGGGAGAGGAAAGCAGAGGAGAGGACAGGGAGGGGAGAGGAAAGCAGAGGAGAGGACTGGGAGGGAGAGGAAAGCAGAGGAGAGGACAGGGAGGGGAGAGGAGAGCAGAGGAGAGGACTGGGAGGGAGAGGAAAGCAGGAGAGAGGACAGGGAGGAGAGGAGCAGAGGAGAGGACAGGGAGGGGAGAGGAAAGCAGAGGAGAGGACTGGGAGGGGAGAGGAGAGCAGAGGAGAGGACTGGGAGGGGAGAGGAAAGCAGAGGAGAGGACAGGGAGGGGAGAGGAGCAGAGGAGAGGACTGGGAGGGGAGAGGAAAGCAGAGGAGAGGACTGGGAGGGGGAGAGGAGAGCAGAGGAGAGGACAGGGAGGGAGAGGAAAGCAGAGGAGAGGACAGGGAGGGGAGAGCAGAGGAGAGGACTGGGAGGGGAGAGGAAAGCAGAGGAGAAGACAGGGAGGGGAGAGGAGAGCAGAGGAGAGGACAGGGAGGGGAGAGGAAAGCAGAGGAGAGGACAGGGAGGGGGAGAGCAGAGGAGAGGACTGGGAGGGGAGAGGAAAGCAGAGGAGAGGACTGGGAGGGGAGAGGAAAGCAGAGGAGAGGACTGGGAGGGGAGAGGAAAGCAGAGGAGAGGACTGGGAGGGGAGAGGAAAGCAGAGGAGAGGACTGGGAGGGGAGAGGAAAGCAGAGGAGAGGACTGGGAGGGGAGAGGAAAGCAGAGGAGAGGACAGGGAGGGGAGAGGAGAGCAGAGGAGAGGACAGGGAGGGGAGAGGAAAGCAGAGGAGAGGACAGGGAGGGGAGAGGAAAGCAGAAGAGAGGACTGGGAGGGGAGAGGAAAGCAGAGGAGAGGACTGGGAGGGGAGAGGAAAGCAGAAGAGAGGACTGGGAGGGGAGAGGAAAGCAGAGGAGAGGACTGGGAGGGGAGAGGAAAGCAGAGGAGAGGACTGGGAGGGGAGAGGAAAGCAGAGGAGAGGACTGGGAGGGGAGAGGAAAGCAGAGGAGAGGACTGGGAGGGGAGAGGAAAGCAGAGGAGAGGACTGGGAGGGGAGAGGAAAGCAGAGGAGAGGACTGGGAGGGGAGAGGAAAGCAGAGGAGAGGACAGGGAGGGGAGAGGAAAGCAGAGGAGAGGACTGGGAGGGAGAGGGGAAAGCAGAGGAGAGGACTGGGAGGGGAGAGGAAAGCAGAGGAGAGGACTGGGAGGGGAGAGGAAAGCAGAAGAGAGGACTGGGAGGGGAGAGGAAAGCAGAGGAGAGGACAGGGAGGGGAGAGGAAAGCAGAGGAGAGGACTGGGAGGGGAGAGGAAAGCAGAGGAGAGGACTGGGAGGGGAGAGGAAAGCAGAGGAGAGGACAGGGAGGGGAGAGGAAAGCAGAAGAGAGGACTGGGAGGGGAGAGGAAAGCAGAGGAGAGGACTGGGAGGGGAGAGGAAAGCAGAGGAGAGGACTGGGAGGGGAGAGGAAAGCAGAGGAGAGGACTGGGAGGGGAGAGGAAAGCAGAGGAGAGGACAGGGAGGGGAGAGGAAAGCAGAGGAGAGGACTGGGAGGGGAGAGGAAAGCAGAGGAGAGGACTGGGAGGGGAGAGGAGAGCAGAGGAGAGGACAGGGGAGGAGAGGAGAGGGAGAGGAGCAGAGGAGAGGACAGGGAGGGGGAGAGCAGAGGAGAGGACTGGGAGGGGAGAGGAAAGCAGAGGAGAGGACAGGGAGGGGAGAGGAGAGCAGAGGAGAGGACAGGGAGGGGAGAGGAAAGCAGAGGAGAGGACAGGGAGGGGGAGGGAAAGCAGAGGAGAGGACTGGGAGGGGAGAGGAAAGCAGAGGAGAGGACTGGGAGGGGAGAGGAAAGCAGAGGAGAGGACTGGGAGGGGAGAGGAAAGCAGAGGAGAGGACTGGGAGGGGAGAGGAAAGCAGAGGAGAGGACTGGGAGGGGAGAGGAAAGCAGAGGAGAGGACTGGGAGGGGAGAGGAAAGCAGAGGAGAGGACAGGGAGGGGAGAGGAAAGCAGAGGAGAGGACTGGGAGGGGAGAGGAAAGCAGAGGAGAGGACAGGGAGGGGGAGAGGAAAGCAGAGGAGAGGACTGGGAGGGGAGAGGAAAGCAGAGGAGAGGACTGGGAGGGGAGAGGAAAGCAGAGGAGAGGACTGGGAGGGGAGAGGAAAGCAGAGGAGAGGACTGGGAGGGGAGAGGAAAGCAGAGGAGAGGACTGGGAGGGGAGAGAGCAGAGGAGAGGACTGGGAGGGAGAGGAAAGCAGAGGAGAGGACTGGGAGGGGAGAGGAAAGCAGAGGAGAGGACTGGGAGGGGAGAGGAAAGCAGAGGAGAGGACAGGGAGGGGAGAGGAAAGCAGAGGAGAGGACTGGGAGGGGAGAGGAGAGCAGAGGAGAGGACTGGGAGGGGAGAGGAAAGCAGAGGAGAGGACTGGGAGGGGGAGAGGAAAGCAGAGGAGAGGACAGGGAGGGGAGAGGAAAGCAGAGGAGAGGACTGGGAGGGGGAGAGGAAAGCAGAGGAGAGGACTGGGAGGGGAGAGGAAAGCAGAGGAGAGGACTGGGAGGGGAGAGG
>NW_024604044.1:0-2583 GCF_018296145.1 Oncorhynchus tshawytscha | reverse complement strand
CCCCTCTAAGGTGCGGACTCCCGAACGCACCTCAAAACAATAGGGAGGGTCCGGGTGGGCGTCTGTCCATGGTGGCGGCTCCGGCGCGGGGACGTGGACCCCACTCATTTAATGTCTTAGTCCCCTCTCCCTTCGTCCCTGATAGTCTCACCGCCACACCATGGCCTCAGTAGTCCTCACTCCAGAACCCCACTGGACTGAGGAGTACCTGGGACTGGCACAGCCCTGACTGAGGCAGCTCGGGACTGAGGGAAGCTCGGGAGGAGAGAAAGCTCAAGAGAGAAAGCTCGGGAGTGAGAGAAAGCTCGGGAGGAGAGAAAGCTCGGGAGTGAGAGGAAGCTCGGGAGTGAGAGGAAGCTCGGGAGTGAGAGGAAGCTCGGGAGTGAGAGGAAGCTCAGGAGTGAGAGGAAGCTCAGGAGGAGAGGAAGCCCAGGCAGGTAGATGGATCTACCAGCCCTGGCTAGCTGGTGGTTCCGGCAGATCCTGGCTGACTGGTGGATCCTGGCAGACTGGCGGATCCTCAGAGACTGGCGGATCCCTGGCAGACTGGCGGATCCTGGCTGAATGGCGGATCTAACTGATCCTGGCAGACTGGCAGATCCTCTGGCCGACTGGCAGATCCTGGCCGACTGGCAGATCCTGGCCAACTGGCAGATCCTGGCCGACTGGCAGATCCCAGCCGACTGGCAGTTCTGGGGAATCCTGGCAGACTGGCGGATCCTGGTAGACCTGGCGGATCCTGCAGACTGGCAGTTCTGGCGGATCCTGGCTGACTGGTGGATCCTGGCAGACTCGATGATCCTGGCAGACTGGCACCTCTGGCGGATCCTGGCCGACTGGCGATCCTGGCCGACTGGGCGGATCCTGGTCGACTGGCGGATCCTGGTCGACTGGCGTTCTGGCAGATCCTCGGCTGACTGGCGATCTGAAGAGTCTGATTGACTGGCAGATCTGGAAGAGTGTGGCGGACAAGGCAGATCTGGAAGAGTCTGGTTGACTGGCAGATCTGGAAGAGTCTGGTTGACTGGCAGATCTGGAAGAGTCTGGCTGACTGGCAGATCTGGCGGCGCTGGGCAGACTGGCGACGCTGGGCAGACTGGCGGCGCTGGGCAGACTGGTGACGCTGCAGACGGGGCACTGGCGGCGCTGGGCAGACTGGCGGCACTAGCTGCTCCATATAGGCTGACAGCCTTTGCGCTTCTCTACAGACTGACAGCTCTGGCGGCCTCGCTGACTGGCTGGGCCCTTGAAGCCTGGCAGCTCCTTGCAGACTGACAGTTCGTGCAGACTGACAGTTCCGCAGACTGGACAGCTCCTTGCAGACTGACAGTTCCTTGCAGACTGACAGCTCCTTGCAGACTGGCTGCTCCATGCAGACTGGCTGCCTATGCAGACTGACATCTCTGGCTGTTTCATGCAGACTGACAGCTCTGGCTGTCCATGTAGGCTGACAGCTCTGGCGGCCCGCAGACTGGCAGCTCCTTACAGACTGGCCTCCGTGCAGACTGGCAGCTCCGTGCAGACTGGCAGCTCCGTGCAGACTGACAGCTCCTTGCAGACTGGCTGCTCCATGCAGACTGCTGCTCCATGCAGACTGACACTCTGGCTGCTTCATGCAGACTGGACAGCTCTGGCTGCTCCATGTAGGCTGGACAGCTCTGGCGGTTTACAGACTGGCAGCTCTGGCGGCTCCGTGCAGGCTGGCAGCTCCTTACAGACTGGCAGCCTTTGCAGACTGTTGGCTCTGCAGACTGGCAGCTCCGTGCAGACTGGCAGCTCCTTACAGACTGGCAGCTCCTCTTGCAGACTGTTGGCTCCGTGCAGACTGGCAGCTCCGTGCAGACTGGCAGCCTCACAGACTGGCAGCTCCTTGCAGACTGTTGGCTCGTGCAGACTGGCAGCTCCTTGCAGACTGGCAGCCCAGACTGGCAGCTCCGCAGACCGACAGCTCCGTGCAGACCGGCAGCTCCTTGCAGACCGGTGCAGCCTGGCGGCAGACCGCAGCTACGCAGACCGGCAGCTACGCAGACCGCAGCCTGCGCGCAGACCGGCAGCCCGTGCAGACCGGCAGCTCCGCAGACTGACAGCTCCTTACAGACTGGCTGCGCTGAACAGGCGGGAGACTTCCAGCAGCGCTGTAGAGGAGAAAGCTCCCGGCAGCGCTGAACAGGTGGGACGCACTGTAGGCCTGATGCGTGGTGCTGGCACTGATATGCCGTGCATGCTATGCCAAGCCCACACCTTTCTTTCTACTCTGTCCAATACATCCTCCACACTCTCAGACTCAGCACTCTGCTTCGCCGACAGCTCCAATTCCATCCATGGCTCTGCCCAGGTCCTTGTCCGTCAAGGATTTCCTCCCAAGTCCATTTATCCAAAGAGTGCAGCTCTCTCCCAATGCTGCTGCCTCTGTTGCTTCTCCTGCTGCTGCCTTTGCTGCTGCTGCTGTTGCTCCTGCTGCACCTGTCGCCTCCCCTGCTGCTGCTGTTGCTGCTGCCTCTGTTTACCACGCCGCTTGGTCCTTGGTTGGTGGGTGATTCTGTAACGGTTTTCTAGTGGTGATGAAGGAGAGTCGGACCAAAC
>NW_024604043.1:0-2582 GCF_018296145.1 Oncorhynchus tshawytscha | reverse complement strand
GTTTGATTATCCACCTACTCTTGTCTCCTCTGGATGGGTTCCTTCTGTGGAGACTATTATCCATCCTTTCGGGAGGTATTAGCTCCGGTGGTGTCCCTAGGGGATCCGAGGGTGGGGTGGATGTCTCTGTGGCTTCCGGCACGTGGGTACTGTAGGTAGAGGAATGGGAGGGTGGTGGATGAGCCCTCCGTGGGTGGGTGGTGTGTCTGTTGCCTTTTCTCTTTTGGTGGGGGGTCACAAGATTTGTGTAGTCTTTTTCCTGGGATCCGAGGGGCTCCGGTTTTGGTAGGTTTCGTTTGGGGAGGAGAGGTCTCCGCCTGTGTGGGTGGAGAGTTTGGAGGATCCGAGGTCATCTGAGTGTTGTCCCGGTGTGGGGTGGTGGCGAGAAGGTTAGATTTTTCCACCTGGGACGCCGCATCCATGAGAACTTTATCCTCCACAAGGTCAGGCTCAGGCAGGTGCTGTGGGGATGGTGGTATAGGAGAGAGTGGTGGTCCAGAGAGTGCAGGTGGGTTGGTGGTGAGTGTCTGGAAGGTGGGGAGGTTGTGGTCCCAATCGTTGATGATCTTTTTGATTCCCTTTGATTGGGGTGGAGGATTGTGCTTGTCCCCGAGTGGTGGGTCGTTAGCCAGGCGTTTTCGTGGCTTGGTTATCCTCTGTTCCTGTTGTTTTGCATGCCGGTCCTCCCTGGTTTGGGTGTGGGATGGCACGGCAGGATCAGAAGCCACCTTAGCACTCGCTGCCTGTACCTGGTCCTTTGTAGTCTTGGTCGGGCTAGGATTTAGGGGTGGTCTTGTTTTTACTGGAAGGGACCCTACCCTGTCCACCCTGGTCAGGGTATGGATAGGTTTCTGGGTCCCCTGGTATGGTAGAGGTGAGAGGCTTGTTGCGGGAGATGTCCTTGTAGTTCTCTGTAGGATAGGGGAAATGTTTATCTCCGGAGTGGTGGTGTTGGATGATTCTGGAAGAGGGGAGGTAGAATCTTCTTTCAGGGGGTATCGTCCCGATGTGGGGTGTCCGTGGGTCCGTGGAGAAGGAGAGGGTCTACTTGTGTGTATCCCCGGTAGGGTGGTATCCCCCTCGTCCTCGCTGTGAGGTTGGCAGTGGGTGAGTGGTGGTAGGAATGGGCTGTTGTCTCTCGTAGGCCAGTTCCCGTAGAATTTGGGGAGTGAATCCCTGATGTCCTGTAACAGGTAGTCCCGGAGTGGTTCACTGAGGAGCTTCTGGGCCCATATGATACCTAAGTACCAGGCTTCCTTCCAGTCAGGGCAGGATGGAGTGTTGTAGAGTATGGCGTATCTGTGGGATAGTTCCTCCCTGTAGTGCTGTTCAAGGATCTGGTGGCTAGTTTGGATCCAGAGTGAGGATGCTGTAGCGAGGGCCGCTAGGGTGGTGTCAGATGCTCCTGATGGTGTGAAGGTAGCCGTGAGCGTTCTGGCCTTGTGGAGGTAGCCCGGAGGTAGCTGGTTGTCCGAGAGGTAAAAGCTGATCGTCTCCATGTGGTGTCTTGCTCTAATTAGCTTAGAGAGTGACCGTGCTGTGGAGTTGAGGTTGGGGGGGATAGGTGGGGCCCCAGTGGTGTGGTGTTCCTCCGCTTTGTTGCTGGTTGGTGAGACCAGGTTAACCTGGTGGTTGGGGGTGGTGTCCCTGGAGGTCTTTTCATCTGCTAGGCTACCTGTCCCACCAGGAGTAGTGCTGCGTGTAGGAGGTCCGGTCCTGTGGAGCCGTGTGGTTGAAGGTGTGGGTTGGGGTGGGGTAGATAGCTCCCTTTGGTCTGCTGGTGGGGTCCGGGACTTGGAGTGCCTGGAGAAGGGTTTCAGACGTGTGCTGCGAATGAATCCTCTAGGGGTGTGATCTCCATATCTGTGTACAGGACGCTTGGGAGTATCTGTTGGACGTGGTGGGGTAGAGGGGTGCCTGGCGTAGGGGTAGCTCCTGCTGTGTCTGTTCCTATGGCCAGAGGGCTGATGTTCAGGTAGTCTGTCCCTGTATGAGGGGTTATTTTTTGGGGTGTCTGTATTCCGGCTGGTGCTTCTTGGGGGTGCTGTGGGGGGGTGGTGTTCCGTAGGAGGGGGGAGTAGGAGTCCCAGAAGGGAGGGTGGGGGTCTGGGTAGAGGGTCTGAGGTGGTTCTTCTGGAGGTCCTGGAGTGGGGTGGTATGAGGTAGGATGTAGAGTGGAATGGTCTGGTGGGGAGGGCATCAGGAGATGTGTCTTTGTGCCCCTGATGTGATGGTGTAGGGGTGTAGTCCTCCGGTGGTTTGGTCCTATGGGGACCGTGGAGGGGTGCTGTCTGGTGGGGGAGAAGGTCCATTGGTGTGGGATGTTTCCCCCGCTGTGTAGAGGCTTTGGAGAAATGTTCATTATGTGGCGTTTCCATAATGAGCCCAGGCTGCCGCTCGGAGCTTTTTTCGTCCGGTCCCTTGGTGCGTATCTTACGGATTTGTTCCGAGAGTCCGTGTAGGTCATTAAGCCCCGTCGAGGTTGTGGGGCTAGTCTGGATGTAGAGTGGGGGGTCTGAATAGTCCTGGCCGTCCCCAGGGTCTGCATAGTCCCGTAGATCAGCCATGTGTGGTGTGTGTAC